>NC_059078.1:86363697-86460548 GCF_020497125.1 Mauremys mutica
GTTTGGGGTTCAGTACAGGATAAATGTTGGACCCTGTAGAGGACTCCACTTAGTGCTCATCCTCACCTAAGCCCACAGGGGAGGCAAGAGGCAGATGTACTTGCTTTCCAAGGTGTCTCAGGCAGAAAACCAGAAAGTAATTGGTTTCAGAGAGTCATCTGGTGATCTACCACACTCATATACAGAGACTCTTTCAGCCAGGAAATGCAGGGTAGTTAAGAGAAGATAAATAGTTAGCGTTGCAGGGGCATTACCAGAGGAACTTACAGCCTAACAGCAGTAGCTATGAGAGAAATACAGGGCACCAAGCAGGAGTTTCTTCTACCAGGTTGGTGTTCAGAGGGGTTGTCAGGTGTGCCATGTGGGCACAGCAGAGTTAGATGGGGGAATACGGGAGGAGCCGTGGAAACTTCATGTGGATCCAGTTAACTTTTCAAATTTCAAACGCTAACAGAAATAGGCTCCTAACACTGTTCTCCTTTGTCCCCTAATGACAGTACACACCTGCTGTGGAAATGCTAAGGCCCTGTTCTTCCGGGGGCGGGGGGGAGGTATTTTCTCAAGGGACACCAGCAGACTGCATTGCTCTCTCATTTGGATGGTGACAGAAATGGCAAGTCCCTGTTCTTCCATTAAGGGGACACTTCCTGTAGGTGGCACCAGAACCACTCCCTGCTCTCTAACTGGACAGGGACAGAGATGCTATAAGCCATATCTCTCTCCCAAGAGAGGATATTTCCTGTGGGTGGCACCAGCACCATGCCCTTCTTTCTAGGCTGGGCAGCAGCTGAGATGTAAAGACCCAGTTCTCCAGTTACAAAAGTTCGTGAAATGAAGCTATTTGCTCTCCATTGTGCAGAGAGCAGTGTTCTGAGATTTCCCAGAATGCAAAGAATCTCCCCATAACACCCAACATAGGAACTCTGAATTTTAGATGCAAAGATAAATTAAAAATTGGCATTGCAGAGCCTCTCCTCCTCTCATGCTGCTGAAAAGTGATATTAACAGCTACCAGCTGAAGCTTAATACTGGTTTGCACATCAGAATAACCACTGCTGTTTAACAGATTGTTAATGTTCTGTGCGTAATTGTTATAGTCCTTCTCTTGATTGTCAAACCAGTATTGAAACAGGATAAAAACTGGTTCACTCTCTCCGAGGCTGGGCTCCCAAATGGCTGGTGCCAAAAATGACATAATTTTTTTCAGCAGTACAGTGCTGCCTGCCAGACACTAACAAATGCACTGTGAGTGGGGGTATGCTCACAGTCCTCTTACAGTGGATAAAGGACTCATTGGAAGTAATTACTTTCTGCACTACATTTTTCTAGTGTACTCAATTGAATGTTTGGAGTCTGTCTGCGAGGTCAGGGACTTGAGTGCTAGGCTCAGCAAAGGGGAAAAAATTAATCTCCCCATCAACTGCCACTCAATAAACCAACACCTGAAGGGAAAAGTGGTGACCAGGCAGAAAGTGGAACCCATACCCCTCTTCTATTTGCTAACAAACATGGCACTGTGCACCTGTCCCAAATACACTCCGGAAAGGACTGCTGCAAGACCTGGGTGAATAATGCAAAAACGGTACTGGGAGTATTTGCTTGAGCATTTCAAGGAATTGACCTTGATTGTGTTGTGGCCCTGTGCGCTCACATTCCCCCCAGAACTGTACAGAGGAGATTTGCTAGAATGAATATGCACAGTAAGCAAGCAGTCAGCCTGAGTAGTGGTCAGATTTGAGTCTGAACTGAGCAGTGAACATCCACGATCTGAACAGTGAATGTGCAATTTGAAATTTGCTTAGCTAATGATGTGCTACAAAAGTCATCCAATCAGGGAACAGAATCAATACCATATGACTGCTATATCCAACTGCCAAAGTGCAAATGGTGAATATTCACAATGAACTCTTTGGAAAAATGCTCTGCGGGCTGAGAATTAGTTACTAAAGAAATTTGAAAATATTAACAAATACACCTGAGAATTATGCAACTTGTCCATAAATAGAAAAAATGTTAAATAATTCACTAGGAATTATTTGCCAAGCTCTTCTTGTAAACTCTGCCTGCATTTTGGAAACTTTCAGGGATCACGTGAGGCCTCCGCTGTCTTCAACTTTTTTAATTCCAGGCCAGCTATGGAGAATAAGACTTAGTATCTGCCAATAAGTCAGTGGCCCTGACCATCCCACCTGTGGGGATCGCAATTACTCTGCCCATGTGTGAGGGCATGGCCTAGCACAGCAGCTGTATGCACACCTTGTGCTCCGCTCTGTGGACACAGCCAAGGGAAGAGTAATTGTCAGAGGAGGAAATGCTGCTCCGCATTCTTCCCCACTCAGACACATTTTGGGAGACTGTGCAAGGACAACATAGAGCTGTCAGGAAAACTCTTCTGTTTCCTCACCAAGGCAGCAGCAACAAATGTGCTAGGGAAAGATCCTGCTGGACCTTAGTAGAACTGGCAGTAAACCATACCAAATAAGAGCCATTTATCATAGTGTGATGGACTGTGGCTAGAGAGGTATGCACTCCAGAGATGAGGAAGAGATATGGAGAAGCACATGGATAATGGGCAATGTCTGCAACTGTACGGTTGCCAGGAAGTGAATTCTCTGATGCACACTATTACCATGTTGGCTTCATGCACTGTTCATTTGGATGCATACTGCAACTTGTGTGCTGTTGTAAGGCCTACTCTTTTGAAAACTATGCAAGCAAGTGGTCAAGTCTTTTGTGTTTTATGGCTGTCACTTATGAAGCAGGTCAGTACAGTCTGCTGTCAGGGTCTCTATCTCTGCATAATATTGTTCGTTACTTGACACATTCAGTCAACTAGCAACCTCCATACTCTGCCATCCACTGAGTGTATTTTGCTACTCTTTTCTATCCTCGGCCTTTGTTCCTCATCATGCTGTGGACTGGTAGTCACAGTTATAGTGGCTAGGGGGTGGCAGTAGCTGTTGTACAGTCTCAGCACTTGACAAGCTGAGTTCTCATGTAATGAGCAAGACATATATGCTACGGAGAGAGGCCAAATAGAAAGACAAACAGAGACAGGCAGGTTGTCACACAGCAGGACAGAAAAAGGAGGATGAATGAATGACCCAGGCAGGGTAGGAGAAAGGCAGAAAGAGACATAGAAAGAAAGGGAGAGAAAGCAGGCTGGGGAAAGATGCTTTTGTGGTTAAGTCACTAGACTTTGAGCCAGGTGATCTGGGTTCAACTCTCTATTCTGCCACAGATTTCCTGTGTGACCTTGTACCAGTCACAGTCTCTCTACTCCTGAGTTCCCCATCTGTAAAGTGGGGATAATACTTCTTACAATATTAGGCCTGGTCTACACAAGGACTTTAATTCGAATTTAGCAGCATTAATTCGAATTAACCGCGCACCCGTCCACACCAGGAAGCCATTTAATTCGACATAGAGGGCTCTTTAGTTCGAATTCTGTACTCCTCCCCGACGAGGGGAGTAGCGCTAAATTCAACATGGCTATGTCGAATTAGGCTAGGTGTGGATGCAAATCGAACTTAGTAGCTCCGGGAGCTATCCCACAGTGCACCACTCTGTTGACGCTCTGGACAGCAGTCCGAGCTTGGATGTTCTGACCAGCCACACAGGAAATGCCCAGGGAAAATTTGACACGCTCCGGAGCCTTGTGGATGTTCTGCAGGACCGCAGGCAGGAGGACAGAGCCCCCCTGCAGGGTATCTGCAACCGCCCTCCCCCGCCACAAAGTCCCATACCCCCTCACCCAAAATAACCAGAAGGAGGGGCACCAGGGGCCGTGAAAACTGTCACTGCACCCCAGCAGAGTGCTCAAGTACCCAAAAGCTCTCATACCCTAAATTTTGAGAAGTCCTTTCCTTCCCGCCTCACCCAAGCCCCCGTCCCAGTTTCATCCCCTAACTGTCTAGTTGATAATAAAAAATACTTTTCTGTTAATTACTGTTTCCGTCATGTTCTTTTAGAGGAGACTGTGTTTGAAGGGGGGGAAGGGGGGTTGGTAATTGGACAGGACAATCACCTTTACCAGGGTACAGACACGGGGGCAGGATCAGCAGCAGGTCACACACACAGTGCAGTCAGTAGGCACCCTGGTCGGTATGGGAGGTGGTTTGCAGGTTCTGTGTGGGTGGGGGGGTACGTGACTTTGTAGCGGGGGAGGGGGGTTACAGATCTCATGCAACGGTCCCTGTCCTGGACCACAGAGCTATGCAGCAGAGGAATCTGTATCTGTCCTCCCCCGCCAAAAGGCCACATAGCCCCTGCACACAGAGTCCCAAAAAGGAGGGATGGCAGACTCCGTTGAAACAACCAGTCCAGCACTGCAGACCGCTCTGGGAGCAGGAGCCTGTCATTCCTCGAGTTTAGAGGCGGTCTTTACATCACCGCACACCCTTCCCAGCACAGTCTGTGTCCCAGTTTCAACCCTTTAACGCAAAGTCATCAATAAAGAAACCTTTGTAAAGTTACAGTGGAACATGTATTTTATTTTTAAACGTGTGTTGGAAGTGGGGGAAGCGGGGTGGACGGGGTATGTAACTGCAGATGCTAGTCAACAGTAACTTGGTAAAGAAACAGGGGCAGGTTCAGCTTCTCTATAAAGAAACTGAACAGTCACAGGTCACGCTGCTCGCTGCTCGCTGGTACTTGAAGAGTTCCTTGTTGCTGTGCAAGGCGCCTGCATAGGGCTTCACGAGCCAGGGCATTAGCGGGTAGGCTGGGTCCCCGATGATCACTATAGGCATCTGCACATCCCCAAGACTTATTTTGTGGTCCGGGAAGAAACTACCTTCCTGCAGGCGTCTAAACAGAGCAGAGTTCCTGAAAACACGCGCGTCATGAACTTTGCCTGGCCACCCGACGTTGATGGTGGTAAAACGTCCCCCATGGTCCACCAGTGCTCACAGCACCATTGAAAAGTAGCCCTATTTCTCAGCAGCTGACTGTGGAAGAGGTGGACGATAAGGTGCGAGGAGTTGACAACGGCCATAACTGCAGTGGGCTCCGTGCTCGCAGTGCTGTGGCGCCCGCGCTGTCACTGAGCAGAAAAGTGCACGAACAGATTGCCCGCAGGCGCTTTCGGGGAGGGCGTGATTGACGGTTCAATGATGACAGTTACCCAAAACCACCCTCGACACATTTTTTCCCCCAGCATGCATTGGGGGGAAATCCCAGAATTCCAATGGGCAGCGGGGAGTGCGGGAACTGTGGGATAGCTTCTCACAGTGCACCGCTTCCAAAGTCGACGCTGGCCCCATTACTGTGGACTCACACAGTTGAATTAGTGTATTTAGTGTGGATACACAACTTCGACTTCATAAGGTCGATTCCACAAATTCGAAGTAAGTTGATTCGAAATAGTCTTGTAGTGTAGACATACCCTTAGAGGGGAGCATAAATCCACAAATACCAGGAGATGCTCAGATATCACTCTCATGAAGGCCATGACAACAGAAAGAGAGGATCGATAAAGAAAGCCTCTCATGAACTGTTACTGTACCTCCTGTTCATTGCCCTCCTTCTCTTTGCATTCCTACTTGCTCACAGCCCTGAACATGGAGGCTGCTCGAATCAGATTTAGATACAAAGGCTCCTCCCTATGACTTTGCTCTGAACCACTGAAGATGGTAAAGGGAAAAGAGGAAACAGAAGTCCACCAGCTAAACCTTGCCTTGTGTGCACTCGGGTGGGGACGGGGGGAAGGGGGGAGGGAAGAGAGGCACAGAGGGACTGTGGTACGAGGGGAACCCACTATGATTTTAGGAATCCAAGACTGAAATATATTGTGAAATTTGTGCAGTGTCTAGTTCACACAGCTATATATATGGAACTTGCTCTATACACTGACTGCACTAAAATGACCTGCTGTGCCTTGGGCCTTTCCCTTTTGCTTCTGAGAGCAATGAGACCCAGAATGGGATTTCACTACTGAACTCAAGGGGGAGGAGCAGGGGCACTTGTATTCTGCATCAGCATCTCAGTAGAGGAAGCTCCATTGTCACTGCCTACTGTTGCATACATTGGGATAATAGAGCGGGAAAGAAGTCAAGCACAGGGTCATGGCTCCTATACTCGGTGATATCAGAGCTCATTCATGGGGAAAATGATCACCCAGGCCCCCACTCTCCCATCCTTTGTAACATGAAGAGTCAAGTCAGGCAAACAAGAGGAGTGCTAGGAAAGCCGTTTTGTCTTGCAGGTAAAGGATGAGAAAGCAGCACAAGGCCCACCTCAGACGCTGGGGGTCAAGGCCAGGAGAAAGGGAAGAGGCAGTAGGGACTGTGCTTCAGACACGTATTTAGCTGTCAGAAATGTAATAGCCAGAAAGGTGACTTTCCACCTCATTCTATGGGGATGCCAGGAATGAAATGCTACTGTGACAGAGTGGTGCTATAAACCTTATATCCATGATGGCCAGGAAACTCAGGGTCTGTACTGTTGATATCTTGGATAAGAAGCTGAATAGAACAGGGACAGCAGTTACCAAAAACACTGTTTCCATGTAGCAGTTTTACTCATGAAACATAAGTTGGCCTTGCTGTGTAAGTCTGCACAATCATTTTTTGTCTCCTCCCAAAGGGGACAGCTCTACTTATTGAGCTCAATGGAGTTACACCCAGGATGAATTGTCCTCTTGATTATCCCATGACAACTAGAGGCCCCATCCAAGATCAAGGCCCCATTGTACTGGACACTGCACAAACCTAGAGTAAAAGGCAGTCTGTGTCCTGACAATGTCACAATCTCCCCTCATCTGTAGGCACTCATTCTGCTTCCCCTGTTGTTGCACCTTACTTTAGTGCATCCACACATCTGTAGTCCATAATGCATCTTTATTCAAGAGAGGAGTTAGGTGAGTTTTACAGTCAGAGATGCCAAACCAGAAAACCTTTCCCTTGAGGACAAGATAGTGCTCCTGAATCCAGGTGCCTGCTCATGTGTGTATGTCAGCCACTTTCTCTTTGTAGGAAAGATGGTTTTTGTCTGACAGACAAGTCTCATCTGCCATGGCCAGTCCTATCTTTTTCAGTAGCTATCCTCCCGCAATGGACAATACTTTGTTTCAGGTGAAGAGGCAAACTTCACTATGCACCTAACCAATTGGGCAAAGCTGAAGCTTCCTTCATGACTCCTGCAGGAATCAACTCACTCCCTGAAGCAAAAGATTTGGTTACCATTCCTGAGTTAGGATAAACAATTGTCCTAAAATAACCCAGCTTTGAAATCTGACTCAATGACTTCCTGATGCTGTCACTTGATGGTCATCTCTCCAAAGACATGACAAACTGCACAGGATACAACTGAGGGCAGGAGAGAAGAATGCAGTCAGGAAAAACAGATGAGGTGGCCTAAACCTAGTTATTTCAATTTCATACTTTATTAAGTGTATCATTATTCTTCAGGGCAGGAAATGTAGAATTGGAAGCGTTCCTCTCCAAAATCTGGCGGAGACGAAACCTCTCTTCCTTTTTTTTTTATCACCCTGTCTCTCCCACCTCCGTCACAATGGCCTCTCCCAAAACACACAATTTCAGGTTTCAATACAGATGCTCCAGATGGGACATTGTATACCTGAGCCTGGATGCTGAACAATGCCCACTTTCTTTCCCGCGGAGCAGCATGGAGTAAGAGACTCGTGTTGTCTCAGCTTTCGTAGCGGGAGATTTATGAAGTGTTCCACTCCAGGGGACACTGCCAAATGTTAATTGCTTCTGTTACATGACTGCTGAGGAAGAAGGGGAAGAAAAAGAAGGAACTCTTTCAATAAAAGACGGTGTTTGAGGTTCATTGCCTTTAAATGAAGTATCAATTTATATCCCTTCTGAATTGCTGGTCACCTTTGGTTCTGCTTTTGAATATTAGTTGCCACAGTGCTACCTGCCTTTATTCTGTTCTTGGTTATGAAGAGTATAGAAATGTCCAATCAGCACATTTAGCATGCAAGAGAAAAACCCAAACAACTCAGCCTCTTTGAAGTGCAGTATCTAAGCAAGATAACCACGTTGGCAAGGGGTTACCACACAAGGGGTCCCTATTAAACAAAGCACAATTATACCTAACTTGATTGCCTCTCTCCCCAGTCTGTGGCTCTCATTTTTATGCTGGTATAATTCTATGGAGTTATATCCATGTACAATTATAGTCATGCAGCTGTAAATCAGGCCCCATGTCTTTATTTGGGGTGTGAGAGGAACATTTATTTTTCCTAATGTGTTTTTTTTTATTAAACATATGTAATGTTTTGGATCCGGGCTAATTTATTTTAGAAAAGTAGCCTGGATAATTAATCTATAATCCCACTGAGAGAGAAAAGTGAGTGGGAATTTTAATAGAAGCAGTAAAGTAGTAGTTACTTTTGCAACACAACAGAGACACTTTATCCACTAAGCCAGTGGTTCTCAACCAGGGGTACGCATCTTGCCAGGGGTACATCAGCTCACCTAGATATTAGCCTAGTTTTACAACAGGCTACATAAAAAGCACTAGTGAGTCAGTACAAACTACAATTTCATACAATGACTTATTTATACTGCTCTATATACAATTCATTGAAATGTAAGTACAGTATTTATATTTCAATTGATTTGTTTATAATTATATGGTAAAAATGAGACAGTAAGCCATTTCTCAGTAATAGTGTGCTGTGACCCTTTTGTATTTTTATATCTGATTTTGTAAGCAAGTAGTTTTTAAGTGAGGTGAACCTTAGGGGTACTCAAGACAAATCAACCTCTTGAAAGGGGTACAGTAGGCTGGAAAAGTTGAGAGCCACTACACTAAGCTTCAAAGAATCCTGTGGCACCTTATAGACTAACAGACGTTTTGCAGCATGAGCTTTCGTGGGTGAATACCCACTTCTTCAGATGCAAGTGGAAGAAGTGAAGTGCATCTGAAGAAGTGGGTATTCACCCACGAAAGCTCATGCTGCAAAACGTCTGTTAGTCTATAAGGTGCCACAGGATTCTTTGTTGCTTTTACAGATCCAGACTAACACGGCTACCCCTCTGATACTTTACACTAAGCTTCACACACTTTTGATGTGGAGCCATGATAACCATAGGACAGTTTCTGTTGCGCAGCTGATACACTGAGAATTACCATTAACTAAAAAGTTAGAAGAGCTATTACTGGATTCAAGGAAAGCCATTTCTTCATCCCACACCAAGATCTATGTGTGAACACTAAATTCCATGTAAATCAGATATGGTTTACCGTGGCCATAACCTGAAGCTCTTAATCAAACCTGAGATACAACTGAGTAATGGCTGCAGGATTTGACCCTGTGCATTCAACTTCTTTAATGAAAGAAAACAGAGGACTTTCCCCACATCTAATGCGCACAGAGTAAGGCAAGGTTTGCACATAATGTTAAAGTAAGTCTGTGCAAAAATAAATCTCAGAAACAAAGAAACCTCATTATTTTGCAATACTTGGTATTGACAGAGCAACACTCCAGATTCCTGACTGAGTTCAGTATCAAATAGAGTTAATTCGATTCTTGTTTTTCAGACTTGGCTTGAGTCGCTCCAGTAGTGTCCATGTTACGCATGGTGTGTACCATTGGCAGGGCTGGATTAAAGCATAGGCTACCTAGACACATGGTTAGGATCCAATTTGTGGGAGGGCCCAATCTGAGCTCTGCCTGGTCTGGTTCAGGTACTGGTGCAGAAGCTAGCCCAGTGGCAGCAGTGAGGAGCAGCAACTCTGGCCTTCCCACTACCATTCAGGTTTGTTTCTGCAGCTCCTCCATCACAGCAGGTCAGTGCAGCCAGAATTGAGTGAGTGTCATTGCAACATGGCACACAGGGGTCACAGTGATGCTCGGGTTTGGCCCCTTGAAGGGGCTGTGAGCCCAACCGGAGCAGCACTATGACCCATGTGCTTCATCACAGAGGGCCATGCAAACCTGCCAGGATGCAATGCCACTCACTCAATTTTGGCCCTGCCAACCCCTCCATCATGATGGAGGACCACAGGGCCAAATCTGAATGGGTAGTGGGGTGGCACATTTTCGGATTGGCTCCTGCACCAGGGCTCCCCTGCAGCCTTTTCCTGCTTCCAGAAGCCTATGTCCCTCTGCTCTGCCTGCAGGACTTGCTCAGTGACAGCCTCAAGTCCTGTTAGAAGTACAGGGAGCCGCAGTGAGTGCCCGAACACAGATGAGTTGGTGGGGAAAGGGAAGTGGGGGATTCTGGGGTGTGGACAAAAGGGGAGTTTGCGTAGTGTAAGATAAAAAATTGTATGTGTAGACACCCTGCTAAACTAAAGTGAGAGTGTTTCAGTTGTGTGCACCAAGTGAAAAATTTCTAGGGATGCTTCTGAGCCACTCTCCATAGTGTGTAACTCAGAGGAAACAGAAAAGGAGGACAAGTGACTTTAACACGTAACCTTAAAAACAGAGCTATCAAGTAATGAAAGTGCCAGAATCTGCCAGGAATAAGGGGACTCACTGTTACTGAGTCCTGCCAGTAACCTCCAGTTATGACCGGAACAAGAGATCCATCCTGGAGCATTGTTACTCAGCTCTGGAATCATTACAGGAGTCTGGATGGAAAACCATTTACATGGCCAAAATGCCCTTTTAGTTCCAAGAACTGGGATGGATTTGACTTGTACCTGGGAAAGTTTTGGAGATGGAAAAGCTGCAAGCAGAAATACCTTGACTGTTCACAGCAAAGAACTACCCATTAGCCAAGAATTTCACAAAACCTCCAGGCTATTTCTCACAAGAACTCCAGCAAAGAGTTCAGACAGTCTTTGGGAAGGTGGAGAATGCCAACTTCTTTGTGGGGCATTTGGTCACATGCAGTTATCTCTTTAAAGTTTATACATTTACTTTTAATAATGGTTTCCAGCTCACTCACCAATAACTGAATGAAAGGGCTAAACTCCTACTACTTCCTCAGCAGAATACTCAGCTTCTGACCCAGTGTTCAGGCTTCCCTCTTCCTTTCAGAAGCTGGACTTTCTAGTAAATAAAAACACCCCCCCCCCCAAAGAACTAGGCCCACCACTTGTATAGCCTGATGGAGCTAATTGGATCCACCTGACAGTATGACTCAGCAGTAATTACTCAGACTTGTAATGCAGGATTTTAATGCATGAATGTATGGTGACTCAGCAGAAGAGCTTCCATTTCTATACAGGGCCTTAGAGTCTCCCACCTTGTTACAAATCTGCAGTTATATGTATTTGGAAAAGAAATGCACCAAACACTGTTAGAAATCATTCCACTGTGGAAAGGTTGTTTTATTCTGACACCTTTTTGGACATTTCATTAGCTAACAGTTTCTCCCTGTCATACCCCAGGACCCTTGCCTGAGGAAATGGTAAGTCAGATTTATTCCTGGTTAACTAACTTCTGTTGAGTTACACCAGCCATGAATTTGGCTGACTATGTCTGGGAATAACATCACATGGGTACTGTACTGTAAATAACACAGGTATGTCATCGGCAGGACTCATTCTGACACCTCTACTGCAAGTGTCACTTCCTGAGGTGGCACTATATTCTGGGAATGCTGTCACTGTGCCGTAACAATTACTGGGGTTATAAAATACTCCTCCGTTGCCTCTCCTCCACCTCTTACATCAGCTTGAAATTAGACTGTGAATGAAATAGCTAACAGCAGCATGGCTGGCTGAATATCAGCTGATCACAACAGTGTGGCGATTTCCAGGATGACACACTGCATGGTGGTGGGATCGTGAAATGTCCACTCCAAGGCAACACTTCTCTAAGACATGAGGGCCTCCATTCTCTGGAGAAAGCCATACTTCAGTTTGTAAAAGGAGAGTTCCTAGCTGAAACTTCCCTCCCATAAGTCACAAACCAACTGGATCCAAGCTGCCTTCATTCAAGGAAAGTGGGGAGTGTTCAAGTGACTTTGAGTGAGAAAGAAACAGATCTCTGTTTTGAGTAGACCCTTCTCCCTATCTATAGCCAGCCTCTCCAGCTTTATACAATTGACGTATGCATCTCAGCAAATGATGCCCGGGGACGAAAGCTGGGGAACAGGGCAGAAGGCAAAATCTGAAAACATTTTATAAAATGAAACTCTTTCTCTAGACTTGTAAATACTGTAACAGCTTGTAACCCTGAGCCAGTTTAGAGACCATATCCCCACTCAGAGTGGGATCAGGAAGTTAGCTTTACTTAAGACCCTTTCCATTAAGTGGCAGATCAGTGGTAACAATGATTTATTTGCCAAAGTAGCCCAGCAGGGTTCTTTGTCCCCACTATTTTGCAGGATTGGTTTCACTTTGCAGAAGCTGTCACTCAGTGTTCAGATGGTTATTGGCTCCACTGTGCAAACAGCATGAGTAGATCTCCTGCTTCTGGTTTTCCAGGACTCTTTACATATTAGTGGTGACATAACAAACTCCATCCTGCCTGGTATTTTCCACCCTTTGATGATGTCATCATGATGCAGTGTAGTCCTGTGCAATGTTGGAACTACTCCTTCTTGCCCTCTAACAAAGGATATGTAAGAAAACTTAGTGGGGAGCAGTTAAGAAGGTCGTAATCCAAGAACTGCCAGGTGTGTTATTGGTCAGTGAGGGGGTTCTATTCATTTGAATTAATATTTTAGGAATCAGCTTCTTCATATGCATTCATAATGCTCCCTAGGCAGAGCCTTCTCTTTGGTTTGGCCATGACAGCCTGTGACCCTGTGCAAACCAGCTCTCCTTAAACTTTGGCCATGGTATAGTGGAGCCTGCAATAAGGATCATCTCCAGTAGGCTGTCCCCCTTTCTTAAAGGACCACTTTAAGGAAGCTTTGCAAAACTGTTATAGAAATTCACATGCTCAAGCACAAATCTACTGACCAGCCATGATGATTGAGGATAGAAATAATAATGGTATTTTACTTACCAGTACTTGCCCCCAGACCAGCCCTCACCCAAAGAACAAACTCTCACTGAAAACTCATACAAGGTGTGCAGACAAATACACCTCTGCAAGGCTATTTTTAAGTGTCCCCACGGGTTCTGATCAGTTCTGTTTGACCTGTAGTTAAAGAACTCAACAAGGTATGTCAGGTAGGCGGTGCCCTGGGTAGGCACTTGATTATATATTCAAAAGCACTTCCATGAAATGCAGATATTTGGATAAAGAAGAGTCCTTACTGGCATGACAGATGGCTTTAAGGGGGAATGGGTGGATTCTCAAAGGTGCGCAGTGTTGGTCTCACTGAAAAGAATGATGAAACTGCTGATGATTTCAAAGGGAGCAGAGATAGGCCAATACTGAACATTTTGGAAAATCCCACCCTGATCTAATTCCCCCTGCCACCCTATGTGGGATCCTTGGCACAGGGATTTCTGATATTCTCTTACAATTTCCCCCTCCTCTGCCCTTTCTCCTTTGAAGCTCTGACTCGTACCTATGAAGTATGGCCATGAATCCCCCTCAGGATCTGTCATCAGCACCCCTGAATCAGTCATTCTGAGTTACTATGGAACTTCACAAAGTGTTTCACCATTTTCACCTCATTTAAATAATCTACTCTCACCCCAAATCTCATCTCTTGGCTGCAAGTCTGCCGCCCAAGGACCTGTTTCTCTTTGGACCTTTCTACTTAGTTCTTAAAACATACTGTTGCTGCTGAGTGATGCAAAGTTTTCCCTTCTCTTCCCCAGCTGCCCCACAGAACCAGGGACCAGGATCAGGGACCGAAGCAGATCTGTCCTTTAATAGGGTACAGTTTGCTTTTCTTGGGTATTGTAAATATGCTTTTTAAGTAAAATGAACAAACCCAGATCAGAGAGTTTGTTCTTCTAATACAGCACAACCTCAATGGGGAAACTGCACAGGAGGGTTGATTCCGTGTGTTGCTATGTATGCACAGGCAGTCACACAGGCATAGGAGGAACACGGGAGTATGTGTCCCCTTATCCTGCCCAGGATTTTATCCAGGAATTACACACCCCATATTGTATTAGAAGCTACATTTGTCCTTTCCCAATATTATAAAAAGTTGGGCCACCCCATGCATGCAAGTGTAACATCTATCTATCTATCTATCTATCTATCTGAGTACTTAGGTTATGTACTTACTGCAAAATTCCTGCTGCTTCTTCCCCCACCCCCACCCACCTCCACCCCCACCCCCACAACCCCGACTGCCCAAACCCACCAGCAAGTCAACTTGTCCCTGCCATTCTGTGAAACTTTCGCCTGTTCCAGTCCCATCAGTACCTGTCACTCCAGATAGCTGCGTCTCTCTCTCTCTCTCTCTCTGATCAACCCTGCTCAGCTCTTGGCTCAGGGGGAACATTCTTGGTCACTGTTTCGCAGTCAGCTCTGCACCTGTTTCTCCACAACGGCACCATGGGAGTCTAAAGCATAATAAAGGGATATAAATAATGCAGTGACACACACACTAGCTTACACAATCCACTACGGACGGCAGTGTGTGCAATCTGTAATGAGAACCATCAGCTGTCCTCTTGCAAGCTTCTCAAAACCCTGTCACTGGGCCCTTTTGGTATCATCCAGATTATCACAAGCAAGTGGGTTTTTGGGTTCTATATTGGGAGATCCTCCACAACCCAGATGGTAAAGATTTTGCAATTCTATCTAAATATTTACATAACAAATACTGATCTTGAGCTATTTTGTTGCCATCAAACACATTTTTAGGTAGTAAAAAACAGGGACCCAAATTCATCCCTGGTGTAACTCCTGTGGCCCAGAGCTTTTCATTTTATTTGAGAGATCTGTGGTCCCTAGAACCCTAATTTAAAAAGAAAGGGTATTATATATCTGTTTACATTAAAAAATGTGTGCAAGCCTGCCACTGAAAACCAGTGAGAAGTTTATAAGATTATACAAAACCCCAGTGCAGATTCTCCCAAGATTACTAGGTATATTTTAGCCAATAACATAGTAGAAACTCTGAGTTGTATTTAAAATGAAAGCTTTACAATTACACTGATAATTCCCTGCCTCCTGTCAGCAGTGGCTATCTTAATAGACGGTGACATCATCTGTGGTATCAGAAGTAGGAGAGGCCCAAAGACAGAGATTGTAAACCAGTTTCCTTCCAGTGGAATACTGGTTTACCAATCCGGGGGGCAGGGGGGAGTTTTTCTGTTTAAGCATTAACCAGATTATTTTAATGTTAAAGAGTATGATCCTGTTTCTGATCATTAATGAGCAGTAAAACTGAGTGGAGACTGTCAAATCTCAACTCGCAACAAATGGAGTCTCCTTTCAATACCCACAGAAAAATGCCAGGTCAAACTCTCACTAAAGCTCTTTGTTACACTGTCTTCAACCAGAGCAAAACAAGGTTATTCTATTTGCTTTCATGCAGTGTGTGTATGTGTGTTTGTGTGCGTGCATGCATGAGAGAGAGAGAAAGAGGGGCACATATCACTTGCACAGGTATATTAACTTACACCTTGGGTAATGGAACTTGTGGGTGGATCTCTTACCCCGTATGAAAACTTACACCTAATACTTGGGGATGATCCTGGGTTAGTATTTTTGTGCTTGGAGTGTTTTGTGCTTGAAGATAAGAATCTTGTTACATTCAGTGAAGTTTTATTCGCTGGGGCAAGTTTGGAGATTTTCTGACAGAATGTTTTTCCACTGGAAAATGCCAATTTGTCAAAAGTGAAACATTTTGTGGTAACATCTAGATTTCAGCTCAGTTTTGTTAAGGCACCTATCTGCATCTTTAGGCATCTAAATGGCTTTAAAACCTGGCCTCTAGTGAAAAAGCGAGGGGTTTTCTTCCTTGCATAAATCCCATCAAAGGGATCTGTTCTATGAGTCCTTTCCCTCTATGAGTGAAAAGCTATTGGTAATGAGCTGAATATATACCACTCTCTTTAGCATCTGGTCAGTCTGACCATGCTGCTATAAAGTGGGGAAGCTGGTTACAATTTCCCATCAAAGTGAAAAAAATCAGCAAGATCTTGTTCAGACATCAGAAAGCCTACAGGACCCAATCCTTGAGCTCTTCCCAGGAATTGCTCCCAGCAGTGCTACAGACAAGAGATGCAGACAGGTTGTAGTCCTGTCAAGGGCTGCCATTGCCATGTGGTTTTTATGGGAGCACAGCAAACCAAGATTTAGGACTACTGGGATGCTGATCAGAGCCAGAGTTTTTGAAGTTTCTGCTCTACTGAGTGTCTTTCAGCAAGACACAAGCAGCTCTGACATTCCAGGAAAAATAAAATAAAATTAATGGCCTCAAAAAGACCCAACTGTATTTCATAGTTGTATTTATTTTTATATCCCTAAGATTTTAAGCAATCTGTTTCCATAGGGGAAAAAAGTATTGTCGCATTCTGATTCATTTATCATTCTGATCCTTGACAAACTATATTTTATAACACACAAAAAATGTTCTAAAAGGCTCCAGAGTTTTTTGGTGCTGTAGGTCACGGTTCTGATATACAGTGTGTTTATGTGTGTGTATATATGTCTCTCTGTTGAATGTCTTTTCACCAACTCACTGATTAAAATATAGCCTCGGATCCCAATCCTGCAATTAACTGTGGGTGCACATTCGCCTGTGTGGAGCCCCAGAGACTCCAGTAGGGGTGTGCCTGAATGCAGTCACTTGCAAGATCAGGGACCTAGTCTGTAGTGGCCACAAATAGTTACGATCTGACAGCTGCATGGTGACCTAATGTGAAATTAGTTGGTAATCTCAGTCCAATTCCTGGTAGCGAACATGTGACCGTATCCCTAAAAACCACCATCACAGCCGGTACGACTTGGCACCCTTATTAGCAATCTCAAATAGAAGGCTCAATTGTCGCCTGTGCATAGAAACCAAACTCCCCTCTGATCCCTAGAGATAGTGCGGCCAGATCAGGGTTGAGGTACACTGGCAGGGCAGTATGGAGAAGAGTGCATTGCTGCTGCCTGTGCTTTACCAGTTCTGTGGGTAAACAGAAGACTTCAGTCTCTCCAATGCTGTTTTCAGTCTGGCATCTTGCACCAGCACTAAATTTATTTTAAGTAAAAAAAGCAACTGAAAGCCTTCGCATGTGTTCCAAAGGTCTGAGCGCCATGAAGCTAAGTGGTTTGGGGACCAGCAGGATATGGCAAGCCATATCCAGGAAGCCCCAAAGGATGCAGAAACACACCACATGTTTTTCACTGAATTCTCAGTCCTTTCCGCACACTTTTGAAATTGTTAATATTTATTTGAATTTTCTGTCATCAGATTCCTTATGGTGCTAGGAATTTCCTTCGCTCTGGGTGGAAGGCTCGATTTGCTAAATAAGGAGCTCTCACACAGAGTTGAACACTGAACTGTATTTAGGGGTGGTGAGTGGTCTGAAAAGTCTTATAATAGAACATAAATCTTAAAGGGATATTGCCTGGATTTAGAGCCAATATTTGTTCCACCTTAAAATTGTTGTAATCGAGACGGAGATATTTTGTAGTCTCCAATAGTCAGATTTTGATCTAACTCACACTGTTTGTAAATTAGGAGTAACTCCACTGAAGTCGACAAAGAGTCCTGTGGCACCTTATAGACTAACAGATGTATTGAAGTTACACAAGTCTAAATCTCAGAATCAGCCCAAACTCTCGCTCCTTAAAAACAACATCTCACTCCACTGTAGCTGAGACAGTATTTTAAAAAAAGCTATTATTTTTATAGGACCTCTACAATTGTTTTCTGCTATTTTGTTATGTGCTTATGCCTGCTGGCTCTGACTCTAAAACCATAATTAATTACCAAGTACTGTTCCCATATATATTTCTGCTGGCTTGATTGATGATGCTGAATGCACAACTAAAGAAGTAAAGAAAATATTCATGTCGAAAGGACATTTTCAAGGTGCTCTGTGTAATTAAAAAAACCCGCATGCATTTCTCTTCTTGTTTACATAACTCTTTGGAAGCTGGAATGCAGAAGGTGTTACATTTAGCTATTTTTGACATTCACTCGGTGCACACACTAGTTTGTTGGAGCTTCGCTCAGAAGGGTTGAGCTATTGACTTCTTAAAAAAAATGTTTTTAATTGGATGCTTTGTCAAGCAGTGCATCGATATGCTGGTACCAGGAGCAGTGGAGTCAGGGAATTACGCACAGAGTGGCATGATTTCTTCTCTGGTCCCCCCATGCTCCAGGGATAGAAGGAATATGCTGTTGGTCCATTCCTATAACACAGTATTACTCACTCTTTTCTGGCTCGGATTCTGCCTGTTCCCCCACCCTGCCCAGCCACTTTCTGCTCAGCCACTTCCTGCCCACCTATTCTAGGGAGGGGGCATAGTGTGTGCACAGCACCTGTTTACCCCTACACACCAGGCCCCTATGTCTGCATAGCCCATGCAGAGGTAGAATCTAGCCCAGTGAGATGGGAAGCATCTCTTTTTTAAGTTCAGCTCCGGTTGAGGAAGCAGGGAAAGAAATCTGTCCAACAGAAAAGGACAAGAGTGGCAGGGAACTAGCCTATTTTCATGTGTCTAAGACAGTATTGCAAATAAGGGGGACTATACAAAAATGAAACACTAGGGGCCAGATTCTGTCACCCTTACTCATGTGGGGGGGGGGTGTCCTATACTGCAATCAATCCCAATAGTTTCAGTGGGAATACTTGTGGAGTAAGGTAGTACTCAGTGTGACTAAAGGTGGCACAGTGAGGGCCTATAAAAGTGGTCGATAGTTAACTTGCCTTTAATACCAGGATTTCTCCCTCCCCCTGCTTTTTAGAAGGTGAATCTCAGTAGCAATACTGCCCTTCATGGCCTGAGCCAAAGCTGGAGATCCCTGGCTTTGCTTTGTCCGTTTTCCGCCTCATCACTTCTTTTGCTTTATTGCTTCTGCTGTGTTTTTATTCATCTCTCTTCTTTTACAAGCAGGTCCCTGAAACCCTTTTCTGGCTGTGTCCTTCCTGCTTTCCTGAAGAATCAGTTACCGAAATCCCAACTGGACTAGCCTGCCAGATTGCTTTGAGTAGTGAACTGCTGCCCCTGTTTCATTTGCCTTGTAGGCAACTCTGCGTTTCCTCCCTTTTCACAGATGTTTCACATTACTGTAGGGCTTCAAACAGGAAGGCAGGGGACTGTGGAATATTTTGCTACATTAAGTAATGCAGGTCAGACTTGAAACCTTTGGAAAGGAGTTGGATAAACTCAAACAAAGCTGGTTGTCGAAGCCCTGGTCTTGTGGGTTTCATGCCTCAGTCTCCAGTGGTAGGGACAGACGGTAAAATTTGGCAGATTTGTCAAGAGAAAAGGATGAAGCCTGTCACTTGCCTACGTGTAAAGCTGGCCTTTTGCTGCCTTTCCTTCCTCACCAACTCAGAATTTATCACCCCCTAGTAATTTTTCCCTACATGAAGCTTATTGCTCCTTTCCCTTGGGATGGCAACCTTATTCTTCGAGGAGACAGAACTTTTGGCCATATTCAGAGATGATATCCTCTAATTCAGACTCCCTTCATCTCGGTTAGAATATTTTAAAACTACTTACATCCAACAGGAATCTTTCCATTCACTTCAATGGACTTTGGATTGGGCCCTAAGTAGGTGTGACTTACACAAAAAGGAGCTGGAAGATATGAATTAAAGGAGCCTCACTCTACTTTAATTTGTGCCTTTCTTACACTTGCTCATAAGAACATAAGAACAGCTATACTAGGTCAGACCAATGGTCAATCTAGCCCAGTATCTTATCTCCTAATGCTGGCTTGTGCCAGATGCTTCAGAGGGAACGAACAGAACAGAGAAATTATTGAGTGATCCATCCCGTGTTGTTCAATCCCAGCTTCTGGTAGTCAGCAGTTTAGGGACACCCAAATCATGGGGTTGTATCCCTGACCATCTTGACTAATAGTCATTGATGGACCTATTCTCCATGAACATACCTAATTCTTTTCTGAATCTGGTAATTCTTTTGGTCTTTACAACATTCCCTGGAAATGAATTCCAAGTTGACCATGCACGTTGTGTGAAGAAGTACTTCCTTATGTTAGTTTTAAATCTGCTACCTATTAATTTCATTGACTCCCAGTTCTTAGGGTATGTGAAGGGGTAAATAACACTTCCCTATTCACTTTTTTCACATGATTTATTATTTTATAGAACTCTATCATATCCCCTCTTAGACATCTCCTTTCTAAACTGAACAGTCCCAATCTTTTTAATCTTTCCTCGTAAGGAAGCTATTCCATACCTCTAATAATTTTTTGTTTCTCTTCTCTGTAATGTCTCCAATTCTAATATACCTTTTTGGAGATGGGGTAACCAGAACTGCATACAATATTCAAGGTGTTGGCATATCATGGATTTATAAAGTGGCATTATGATATTTTCTGTCTTATTATCTATCCCTCTAGCCCAGTATCCTGTCTTCTCACAGTGGCCAATGCCATGTGCTTCAGAGGGAATGAACAGAACAGACAGTCATTGAGTGATTCATCCCCTTTCATCCACTCCCAGCTTCTGGCAGTCAGAGGGTAGGGCCACCCAGAGCACAGAGTTGCAACCCTGACCATCCTGGCTAATAGTTATTGATGGACCTATTCTCCATGAACCTACCTAATTCTTTTTTGAACCCTGTTATAGTTTTGGCCTTCACAATATCCAGAGCCTTGGGGGTTAACCCCGGTATTTGCCTCTTTGCTTTGTGAAAGCAGACCATTTATTTCTACCCATTGTTTCCTGTCTTTTAACCAGTTACTGACCCATAAGAAGACCTTCCCTCTTCCCCATGATGGCTTAGTTTGCTTAAAAGCCTTTGGCGTAGGGCCTTGTCAAAGGCTTTCTTAAAGTTCAAGTGCACTCTCTCAGCTGGATCACCCTTGTCCCCATGCTTGTTGACACCATCAGAGAATTCTAATAGATTGGTAAGGCATGTGTAGCAGGGTGGACCCTGCTCCTGCCCGGAGGGGCTTAAAATGCTGCCTGACAGGGCTTGAGAGGGGTGGCTCTGGAAGCTGGGCTGATTAAAGAAGTGGCTGCAGCTGGGGCCATGCCCCAAACTGAAGCCCTGGGGCTTATAAGAGGCAGGGAAGCCAGAGCACAGACAGTCTCTCTCTGCCTTCAGAGAGAGATGGGCCTGGCTGCTTAGGGCTTGAGACTGGATACCTGAGTGAAGCAGGGCTGGGGGACAGGCAGAGGAGCTAGGGAAGCTCCAGCCTGGAAAGCCCCAGGCTGCGGCCTAGCAAAGGGCCAAAGGTACTGGGAGTTGCAGAGGGCAGCCCAGAGGTAGGAAAAGCAGCAGGTCCAAACCCCTTTGCCTGTGATGAGTGGGCTGATACTGCAGTCTGCCCCAGGGTGTGGGGCTAGACCATGACTGTCAGTGGCCACTACTGAGGCAAAGTGGGGATAGTAGGGTGGGGGTTCCCCTGGGAGGGGAAGACCCAATTATAGTAAAAGGGGCACCGGGTCCTGGGAGGGACACGGCGCCGATAGTAAAAAGGGGGATCACCGGCCTGCAGAGGGCGCTCCACGCTGAAAAGAGCTAATTCCCCAGCGCAACCAGCAGGAGGCGCCACGGCGGTGAGTAACCCGTTTACAGCATGATTTCCCTTCACAAAAGCTGTGTTGACTCTTCTCCAACTCCTTGGCCTAAGTCACACCTATTTAGACTCCCTCACATATGGACAGAATGGGTGTGAGTAGTTGTAATAGTTTAACTCAGTGTAAGTGGGTCTGACTCATACCATCTCTGAATTTGGCCCTTATTGTTACTGTGATGTGACACCTACCTCCTCCTAAATCACAGCAGGAGAGCAAATAGGAAGGATGTTAGGTCTAGAAAGAGGAATTTTTGTTATTCTTTGATGGTCATTGGCAGGGAATGCTGATCCACCCATGCTTTTATATACAGTGTGCCTATCACCATGGTATTGAAGGGCTTAGCTATCTAAATCTGATCCAGGTTCAGATCCAGGTTTCAAATTCTCTCAAAGTTCATGAGCATTGGGGAAGTGGATTTCAGTTCAGAGTATTATTGAGAAAAGCTGATCCTGAAATCTAGGTTACAGTGTAGTTCTATGTTTCAGACTCCCTAAAAATTTGGAGAGGTTCAGATTGGGGGATCCAATTTTGGCCCAGCTCAAATCACAAACTGCGGCTCCTTTACAAGGGGAAACTTTGTCAATGCCACACTGTATGAGGTCTCAGCCACCCTGTGGGAGCCTGAGGTGAGTTATGTTGAAAAGTGTCAGCCACCCCAGGGAGATATTCTGTGAGCAGTCACATACTTAGTCAGCCCTTAAAGGCACAGCACACAGGTGATTATACCCTCAGCCACACAACAGTCACCAAGGCAGAAGTTTCCCCCTATTTCTCCTCAGTTCTTCAGAGGGGGTTTCAGGACGATGAGAAGAGGAAGGACCACATTCAGTGTCCGTATGTAAGTGGGATTCAATGGCTATTGCCGTCTCAGATTTAGAACAATAAAAGCAGCCATAAAAAGAGTGAGCGTCTCGTTTGAGGGAGAAGATTCTGATCATGGTGAACAAGCAAACCTGTTGAGCCAGAAGCTTTTACCCTGGGGTTTACTTCTGATTGCCCCAGAATCCTCTGCCTAACTCTTTGGCCTTTTGAACAGGTGATCTGAAGAAGCTGGTAATTTTTTTTGCAGCCTTTTTAACCAGGCTTTGTTTGGAAGAGAAGGTGAGGAAAGGTGTCCTGTCTGGAGCAGGTAGCAGCAGAGCAGGAGCGACAGCTTGGGATGACAGTCACACTTGCCTTCTCTGCCACCTCTCCACACCCAGTCTCTACTTCATTCCATCTCCTTTCTTCTCTCTCCCCCCTTTCCTTTTCTTTTACTCTTTCTACCTTTTGTCAGCTTCATCTCTAAAAGGTCTCTCCCCTTCTCCCTATCCCTTCCACTCCATGTGTTTCTCCCTTTTCTGCTCTCCTGGCCCTTATTGACTCCTCTCTGTTGTCGTCTTCCAACTCTTTACCTCTGTCCTCTTCTGTCTCCTCATTCCTTCCTCTCTCCCTGTCTCTCCACCCTGCTTGTCATTATAACTAGCAGCCCAATAAACGCGTCAAGAAGGACATCTGCTATTGCTCTCTTTGCCCTGACAGCCCGCTTCTCTCCCCACACCTCCTCCTCCTTCTCCCAAGCCATTTGACTCTTTGCAGTGTGAAGACAGGAGGAGGAGGGAGTCGTGGAGCAGCATCAATCCCACTCCAGTTGACATCTGGTGATCTGAGAGCTTTGTGAAAAGCTCCAAAGGACAGCTGGAAGTCTCTTTCGGTTGCACAAAAATATGCAGGACCCTCCTTATCATTGTTCATAAATACACCTCAGAGATAAGCCTCCCACGTATATATGGAACCTAGACTGTGGTTATGGGATGGGGACAAAATGGGTAGGGTGGAGAAGTCAAAGGAAAGGGAGTCTGCATCTGTCACTTGGTAGCCTAGGCTCTCTTGGGGTAAAGAAAAAGCTACCCTGGCAGGAAAATCAACTTCCTATATGAAACTGACACAATCAAGAATTCCTGATGGTAGGTCTCATGCTGGTGCATAAATCTCCTTTCATGACTCCTGTGATCTGAAATCACTTTGCTACATCATTGCTCCTATGAAAAGGTATGGGAGGGGGAGAAACATCTGAGCCAAATTCTGCCCCCAGACACACATTCACTGCTCCCACCGACCCTACTCTGGCCTTTACTATTTAAAGCACTGTGTTTTAAAGAACAGGTACTGGCATGTTCTAAAATCTAAAGACAGTTTGAGCCACTACTTGATTTGGCAGGTTCGGGGGTTACTGACCTCCCATAACCAGGAAAGATGGAGGTGACTTCATATGAACCCATCTTTGCTTCCTGGTCTTGAGGCTTCTCCTTACATTGGGTTTAGTCAGCCCTGTCCTGAATGAACTTTCTCAGGTGGTTCTTTTCATTCTGCTAGAACAATATCTTGCTGCTGTTGCCTGGTTCCAGTCTACTTCTGAGGCCACTGGCAGGTCCCTATACCTTGGATGGGAATGACAGGATAGGAAGAACCCAGCCCATTTACAAAGGTATCTTTCCCTAATCAGTCTCCTGGATCCATTTTGGGTATTTTGTAATTCCCCAAACACATGGCAACTAATATAGATGGGTCAATTGCTGTAGAATCGATGAGTGAAATATAGTGAATTATATGCCTTTCCCATTCAGTTTAGTCATGAAATCTGGCATGGTTTTTCTGATCCCCAAAGGTGTTATTCTCGGTCCTGTGCTATTCTGCTACATTTTACTGGCCAGCATAGCATTTAACAGTGCCATGCAGGTCTGGAAATGCTGTAGTAGCCATGATGGAAGTTGTTTATTCCTGTGAGTGAGAAGGACTCTGGGTACAGAGACGGCAAAGCCTTAGGGTTTCACTTTTTGAAATTGTAGGGGGGAACCTGACATTTTCTGGAACATGAACAAAATGAATGACCCTCAAGGATTATTGATACTGCACCACAGCATTTCATTCACACCTGAACAGTTGCCTGTCCCACCGAGTCATGAACTACGGATGCTACCCCAGTTGAAATCCATGGCAAATTGAATTGAAAGGATGGAGGATTGACACTAAAATTTGACATAACTTAGCCAGTGAGGACAACAAGCAAAAAGTGTGGGAGAGGGCACAGGAGAACAGTCAGAGCAAAAGATCACAAGATAGTTGGAAAGCTGTGCATTATTTTCACAAAATGAGGTAGGCTTCCATTTTCACTCACTGCAGAAATGGGGAAGAAGCCCCCTCCCCCCAATTCCATGTGAAACTTTCCTCTTCTCTCTAGTTACTGATTAGAGAAGAGAGATTTCTCTTCCTTCATGACCAGGCCCTGAGAAAAAAGGGGTCGGTGACGAGTGACTGATGTCTCTCCTTTAGCTTTCCAAGAGCTCTGGAGGCTGCTGGGCCATTCATTCTAGTAAATGTCCTTCCTTCCTTAACCATTTGACTTTCAGTGTGCCCATTAGAGTAAAGTGAGGATAGCCTGATATCTGCAGCTCTCTTCCTTACAGTTTCTCCAGCAGGTACTGTAAATTAAAGCTTGTCTCAAAAACCCTTAAGAAGCAACAACCAGCAACATGAAAGGGAACGTCTGGAAACATTATAAATGCAATTAGATAGATAGCATCATCTTACACCACAAGAGACTCTTTTGTATTTTTATACATGGTAAGAGAATAAGCTTTCTGAATGAATCTGTAGAGCGAGCCCCTGGGCCAAATGCTGCTCTTTTACACTAGCCCACATACAGACTCACATGAATAAAGATACTCAAGTGTGTTTGTGAGACTGGGCCATGAATCTCTAATAATTATTTCTTTAACATTCTCTACATGGTGCAAAACTATACATAAAAAAACAAAGTAGGAAGCAGATGAATTATCAGCCTTGGGACATGTAATAAGACAGGAAAGTCAGAGCTGCCTCTGGTGACACAAGGAACGGCAGCAGATGTGCACACCTCTTTCAGGATAAGTTCTGTATTTTCTTTTTTGTTGTTTGTTTTGCTTAGTGTGCATTTCCCTGTCAGACGCACACTGCTCTTCACAAAGAGCTGTGGAAAATTACTGCTCCTTGTGCCTCTGGGTTCTACCTGGCTTGATACATGTCATCACACTGCAGATCCTGCTTGAGTTATAATTAAAGTGACAGCCCCCAGGGATTTCACAGCTGCTCAGGTCACATCAAGGGAGACTGTGAAACATTTGCAGTTATAACTTATTCTCCTAGCACAAGTTTTCCTGGAGTCACCTAAGGCAGCAGTAAATAGATCCTTGAAGCTTTCCTTTAGCTGCTATACACCTTTTTTTGAGTCCTCACATTAGGGCACAAAATGAGACAGCCTTCCAGTTGGTGATAGCCAGACAGGGGTGTTTGGGAAATGCACAGAAGGAAAGAGACAGTTTACAAAGTAAGAAGAGATAAGGTACCAAGCGATAAATGATAGTGAGACCTCTCCTGGAGGGCATGATATAAATAGACAGCAAAGGGTTTCATTTTCAATATAGCACTTGCCTCGTCTCCTCACCCCACTCACCAAAGCACCGCTTAATGCATCCTAAGAACCCAGGAAGCACAAAGTGGAGCGCAGTAAACCTGGGAAAGAGAAGATACTGGCAGTGTTTGGGAGGGGCCATTGGGGTTGATATGAAGAGGAGAGAAATCTGCTTCTGGAATTAAACTTTATGGATAACATAAGAAGGAGAGAACATAGCCAAGGAGTGCTAGAGTGTACCGTGTAATCCCACCTGTTATCCCACGCAGTGCTTCTTTTCTTTGCTCACCTACATGGGCTTTTTATTTGTAGTGTCCATGGGTGGGGCGAGTTGAGATTTTCCAGTACCCACGTGGGGGCGTGTAGTCCACCTCTTTGTATCTTATTCTAAATTACTGTACACAGTTAGGAGAGCCTCTTGAGATATAGCAGTATAATGTTAGATACCAAGCCCCTCCTATCTAGCTGATTCCCAATACCAAACATGGGACATGCATGTTCTTTAGGACATGCAGGGTTAGTTTGGTGCCTGAAGATGGTGAGAGTCTGGGAACAAGGTGCTGTACTATATTGGTGTATCTTACTATACTATCTAGGACTGGTGTTATTTAATAGATTAATTAATGGCCTGGAAGAAGGAGTAAATTTTGAGATGGCAAAATTTGAGGTGACAAAATTATTTAGGCTAGTCACATCTAGAGAGGGCTGTTAGGATCTTCAGCAGGACCTAACAATGCCAGGCAAGTTGGTATCAAACTAGGCAGATGAAATTCAGTGTAGACAAATTCAAATTAATGCACATTGGGAGGAACAATTTGAACCACTTGTAGACATTGACTGCCATAACTACTCAAGGAAAATCATTCCTCATTTTGATTATAGAGCTGACTCAAGCTTGGGGCCATGTCCCCTTTCTGACAATTCAAGTCTGCAGTTTCTGGGCTCCTATTGTCTGGAACAGAGGATTCCATTAGATTGGATAAATGATCTGATCAGGAAAAGCACTGCTAAAGCATAACAGCTGGCAGGCTGAGAAAGGCTATTCTGTCCATTCCAGAAATCAGAGGGTGTTAACAAGTCTGAGGGACTTTCTTCTGTCAGCCAGGGGGTGACAGATCATTAGTCTCAAACCTGGCCTTGCAGGTCCACCACACAGTAGCTTGCTGACACCAGTAAGATGTGTGGGCTGGTGGACCCAGTGGTGGATTTAGAGTTAGTGGGGCCCTGTGCGCAGCTTCATTTTCGCACCCCCCTCTCAGGACCCAGCCAACAAAAAGAACATTCTCCCTCATCTCCCCGCCCCATTTTTCATTCTTTTTTTCTTCCTCCTCCTCCTATATTATAAGTAATGGGAAGTAAATGAAAATAAAGTGAGGTACCTTGATTGGGGCAGGGGGTTGGGGTGCAGGAGGGGTGAGGGCTCTGGGAGGAAGGTTGGGTGCGGGGTGCAGGCTCTGGGCTGGGGAAGGGGCTTGGAATGCAGGAGGGAGGCTGGCGTTTACCTCGGGCGGTGTGGCTCCCAAAGTGACCGGCACACACACCCCTCCAGCAGCGACTCCTAGGTGGGGGGGGCAGAGAGTCTCCTTGTGCCACTGCCTGCAGGCGCTGCCCTCGCAGCTCCCATTGGCCACAGTTCCCAGCCAATGGGAGCTGCAGAGTCAGCACTCGGGGCGGGGGCAGTGCGTGGAGACCCCCCCTCAGGGGCCGCAGGGACATACCAGCCACTTCCGGGAGCGAAGCGGTGTGGAGGGAGGGAGGCAGAGCGGGCAGGGAGCTGCCTTAGCCCTGCTGCTGGCACATCTCTGTGTGCCCCCTGGGAGGAGGAAGGCAGTTGGTCTCCGTGCGCTCTCTGGGTTGGGGGCAGCATGGGGAGCTGCCTCCCTCCTCCACCAGGGGCGTGCAGAGACATGCCAGCAGCTGGCTGCTTCTGGGATTGGCGTGGGGCCACTGGCCACGGCATCCAGGCGGCCTGCCTGCCTGAGCCCTGCTGTGCCGCTGGTCCAGACTTAGGGTCAGATTGTCAGATATTTCTCCTGCATTTTGGGGGCCCCTTGTTGTTGGGGACCCCCTGCCACCACAGTTTGTTTCATGGTAATTCCGCTCCTGGGTGGACCTAGTTCACCAGAGGCACCAGCCCTGAAGGTCCCAATTGGAGGAGATGTCTGGCATCTCCAGTTGGCTCAGACTCACTATTCAAGCCAGAAGGCACAGGAAGTTTTCTGAATAACTAAGTGAATCTGTTGTGTATTTGGTTGTCATGGGTTTTGTTACTATGGCAACTGAGTTAGACTATTAAGGGATAGCTCAGCCGGTTTCAACCGGCTGAGTGAGCTCTCTGTTTCTGTAAATAAAATGGAGGTTTTGGTTAGCTGTCTGCTCTTTGGCCTCAAGTGATTGCTTCCTACACCGGCTGCCCCTAGGACATAACACTGGCGACGAGGGTGGGATCCTGGTGCTGCTCCAGTAACAGAAGGAAGTAGAAGTCAAGGTAAAGACCAAACAAAGAAAAAAAGCTGCTTGTTTGCACTGACTGTGAAAGTGAAACTAAAAATCATGGCTACTCTGACCAGGCCCCTGGAGCCTTTTGATGAGAATACAGAGCAGTGGCATGTGTATACTGAGCGTTTTGAGCTTTTTGGTATTGCAAATGACATTACAGAAGCGAAGAAGGTGCCAATATTCTTAACTGTTGTAGGGGCTAAAACCTACTCTCTGCTACGCAGCTTACTACACCCTGTTAAGCCTGAGACTAAATCTTACAGTGACATTGTGGAAATCCTGGGGTCTCATTTCTCCCCAAAACCACTGGTAATTGTTGAAAGATATAGGTTCCACAAAAGAGACCAAAAGGAAGATGAAACAGTTGTACAATTTGTAGCCATTTTAAAAAAGCTAGCAGAACACTGTGAATTTAAAGAGATGTTAAATGATGCCCTGCGTGACAGGTTAGTGTGTGGCCTCTGCAGTGAAGCTATACGGAAGCGCCTACTGACAGAGGCTCAGCTTACATTACAGAAGGCTGTTGATATTGCTGTCTCCATGGAACTGGCTACAAGGGAGGCACAATACATCGGTGCATGCCCTAGGGTGCAAAAAGTGTCACAAGAACTGACCCACAAAACGGTGCAGAGTCAAGAATGTTACCGCTGTGGTAAGCTGGGTCACCAGGCATCAGAATGCTGGTGTAAGGACCTGGTGTGTCGACACTGTGGCAAAAAGGGACACATTGAGTATGCCTGTAAACAAAAGAAAAAGAGGCCTGTGGTCTGGCCGACAAAAAGAGGAACCTTGCATACCCTAGAGCAGACCCAGGATGATCAAGGTGACACCTCCTCACAAGAGGAAGTGCCACTGCATGTTTTGTCTTTGGCAGCGGGCTCACGTGAATACTGGGTAACCCCCTTATTGGAGGGCAAACCTATACGCATGGAACTAGACACCGGTGCAGCTGTCTCGCTGGTTCCTGAGACTGTGTATAAGGAAAAGCTACAGCATCTTCCGCTTAAGGCAACAAAAACTGTTCTGAAGACGTATACAGGTGAAGCTGTGCCCATGTTGGGCACTATTGATGTTAAGGTGGAGCTCAATGGACAGGCGGCTAAATTGCCACTGTTTGTGGTGAGAGGTGACTACCCAGCCTTAATGGGTAGGTCTTGGCTTGGGAAGATTCAGCTGAACTGGGCAGAAGTGCACCGGATGACTAAAGAAGAAACCAGTCTAACCCCTATACTAAGGAAACATGCTGCTGTTTTTGGAGATGATTTGGGAAGTATGAAGGGAATCACTGTGACATTGAACATTAAACCTGGCAGTCCACCAAAATATCTGAAAGCCCGAACTGTGCCATATGCCATCAGGCCAAAAGTTGAAGCAGACCTGGAGCGCCTGGTCACCAATGGAGTCCTAATACCAGTTACCCATAGCTCATGGGCCACTCCTATCGTTCCAATCGTGAAGAAAGATGGCTCTCTCCGGATTTGCGGTGATTTTAAAGTCACTGTCAACCCAGTGTTGTGTGCAGAGCAATACCCGCTTCCCCGCATCGATGACCTCTTCGCAGGCCTGGCTGGGGGACAAAAGTTCAGTAAGATTGATCTGAGTCAAGCATATTTACAGATGCACGTCGATGAAAAGTCCCAAGAGCTGTTGACTATTGTGACTCATAAGGGGCTTTATCGATACTGTCGCCTACCCTTCGGAATAACATCTGCTCCCGCCCTGTTCCAGAGGGCTATGGACCAGATCTTGTGTGGCTTGTCAGGAGTTCAGTGCTATCTGGATGATATCCTGGTCACTGGAAGAAATGAAGAGGATCACTTAAAGAATTTAGAGGCTACCCTACAAAGACTGGAAGAGTATGGCCTACGAGTTCGCAAAGACAAGTGTGAATTCTTCAAGCCCTCTGTTGAATATTTGGGACACATCATCAATTCTGCAGGTCTTCATAAGGCCCCTGCAAAAGTTAAAGCTATTGTGGAGGCTCCCCCACCTCGAAATGTAAGCCAGCTACGCTCATTTCTAGGACTCCTGAACTATTATGGAAAGTTCATCTCACAGTTAGCCACACTGCTACTCAGATAAAGAAGGCAACCCGCGTTGACCCAGTATTATCCCAAGTTATGGACCTGGTGATGCATGGAAAAACTCGACAAACCTCTCCGGTCTCACCCGACCTTGTTCCCTACATGTCCAGGCGGACTGAGTTATCGGTCCAATCTGGTTGTTTGTTGTGGGGGAGGCGTGTCATTATTCCACCACCCCTGAGATCACAGATGTTAGAACAGGTACATTCCGGTCACTGTGGAATAGTGCGCATGAAGGAAATTGCACGAAGCTATTTTTGGTGGCCTAGATTGGACAGTGCTATTGAAGAGAAGGCAAAAGCTTGTATGTCATGTCAGAGTGTAAGAAATGCACCCCAGTGGGCACCCCTACACCCATGGGACTGGCCTGAAAACCCGTGGCAATGTATTCACGTTGACTTTGCTGGCCCCGTTGACGGAAGCATGTTCTTGGTGGCAGTAGATGCCCATTCTAAATGGCCACAGTCATCACTCAAACAGGACCTGTTTCCTATACAGTCCGGACTGCAGAGAATCTTACCTGGCGGCGACATGTAGATCAGCTGTTGCCAGGTCATGCCAGTCTTCAGGACCCATCTGCAGTTGAGGGGTCTGACTTCACCCCTCCTGGTGAGACACTGAATCATGAGTCACCTGTTCCTGACTGTTCTCCTCCATTACTGCCGGCAGCTGAGATACCCCTTTGCCCAGCACGAGCTGATACCACCTCCTCACCTATTCGTGCTGCGGACCCTGAGCCCCTAGTACTTTCGGGTGCAACAACACCAGAAGTTCGCCGTAATCCATCTAGAGACAGAAGGCCTCCTCATCGGCTGGATCTTTAGTTAGGGCGAACCCACGGTTATGGGGCAAAATAATCCCCAGGGTTTAGCCGGGAATGGAGGCAGTCTACCCTCCTTCTCTAGTTTAGTGTGTGTTTTATTTAGGGGATGTTCTTATTGGGGGGGAGGAATATGTTGTGTATTTGGTTGTCATGGGTTTTGTTACTATGGCAACTGAGTTAGACTATTAAGGGTTTCAACCGGCTGAGTGAGCTCTCTGTTTCTGTAAATAAAATGGAGGTTTTGGTTAGCTGTCTGCTCTCTGGCCTCAAGTGATTGCTTCCTACACCGGCTGCCCCTAGGACATAACAGAATCCCTAGCTGGATGCTACATTGGACCCTGCCTTCTTGCCTGACTCCTGAGCCCTGCCTTGTTCCTGATTCCTGCCTTCCTGTCCTGTTCCAAAACCCGGCTCCTATGCCGCACCCTTGGCTACTAACTCCGGCTCTGACCTTTGGCTTGACTCCTGACTCTGTCTCCATCTTTAACCCCTGGCTCTGGTTCTTGGCTCCTGAACCCCAGAGCTCTGACCACTAGGCCTGACTGCCTACATGCCAGTAAAGGGCAGTTTGCTTGAACCACTAACCCCTCTGAGTGGGCCCATCGTGGTATAAACCCAGTGGAACTCTCCCTACCCGCAGGGAATCCTGATGCTCCAGGAGCAGGTGGCCTGCCTCCAGATGGACAACCAAGCTGTGGGTGTGGATCACGCAGCTGGTATTGCAGGGGCAGGTCCATCAACTCTGTGCAGAGAAGAGTGTGCTCCAGGCCCGTGAGCCAGAACCTGTCACCCCCATCCCGGAGCGCTTCAGTGAGGATCATTCCAAATTTCGAGGCTCCATGACCCAGTGCCACTTCTTGCTCTTGCTTTGCCCTCAACCATACTCATCTGACCAGACCAAGGTAGGCATAATAGTCAGCCTGCTGACCAGGGAGGCCTTGGACTAGGCCTCCCCATGCTGGAAGCCAGCTGTCCGGTGCGATCTAGCTGGGACATTTTCCACCTGGCAATATCAACCATCTTTAGTGATGCCAACCACGCTCACTTTGCTGAGACCGCCTTGCAGAAACTCCGATGGGTCAGGAACAGCTGCCTCCTATGCAGCACACTTCTGCCATCTCACATCAGACAGAGTGGAATGCGGCAGCCCAGCTGTTCCAGTTCTGATGGGAACTGCAGGATGAGATCATGGATGAGCTGGCTAGAGTTGAGATCCTGATGGATTTGGGCACCTTTATGGATCTTGTCATCTGGATTGACAACCGACTGCATGAATGGCAGGCAGAATGATGGGCGGCACCGCAGCTGTACCTCTTCCCCCCATTGGTTTCTGTTCTGCAAGTCAGCTAATGCAGTTGACCTGGCCTGCTGGCCACTCACCCCCCAGCAAAGGGAGCACTGGCAATGTTTTAACCTGTCCTTCTACTGCAGTGAACTGGGTCACATTATCTCTGATTGCCACATGAGGAACCCAGACTGAAAAGACCAGGAAAATGGGCCAGCCCATCCCCGTAAAAGGACCTGGCATGAGCACCTTGACAAAATGGTTCCCTAAGTTTCAAGTCCTGGTCCTATCTGGAATGCATGCCGAACACCGTCAACCAACATTGTGTTTGCAACTACTGGTTGAGGTGCTCCGGAGCACTCCCTTCCAATCCCTCTGCAGCAGGCCCTCATTGACTCGGGTGCAGCAGAGAACTTTATCGAGAGAAATTGATGGGCCCCTGCTTTCCTCCAGGCCATGCCCCTGGAGGTCACCATCCAAGGACACAGAGAGATGCTGCAGTTCAGTGCCTTTTCCCTGCAGTTCAGTACCTTTTCCCTACATTTTCCTCTGATCCTGGATATTTCTTGGCTGACTTTCCATAACCCTCTCATTCATTGGCACAAACTAAAGGTCAACTTCTCTTCGGAATACTGCCGGCAGCACTACTTGATCCCAGGAAGTAGAGAGTGTCCAGCAGAGCCCTGACAGTCACAAGCCAGGGTAGCTGGTCCAACAGACTTGCCCACTGATGTGGAGCCTCAACTTCCTCCGAACATACGTTGCCGATGTATTTGAAAAAAAGAATACAGACATCCTACCCCCATATTTTGACAGCTCACCTGAACTACCGCCAAGAGAGAAAATTCCATTTGGTTGCATTTATGCCATGTCTGAACCCTAATTGGCCACCCTGGCACCTACCTGCAGGAGAACCTGGCCAAGGGTTTTATTTGCAAATCCAACTTGCCTGCTGGGGCGCTGGTCCTCTTTGTAGCCTCTGATTTTTCATGGACTACTCAGTGCTGAATCAGATCAGCCTTAGGAACTGTACTCCCTACTTCTAATCTCTGAACTATTGGACTGTGTAGGGGCTGCCTGGATATAAACAAAATTAGACCTCCATCGGTCATATAACCTAGCACGTATTAGAGCTAGGGATAAGTAGGAAACTGTCTGGCTCTGGGTGGATCAAGTTGTTGGCCTCCTGGAACACATCATCTTTGATTGCAGTGCACAACTTATCTCCCGCTTCTGGTGTGAAGTCCTCTGGATGTTGGGCATTTGCTCTTGTCTCTCCTCTTCCTATCACTCCCAGTCAAACGGTCAGATAGAGAAAACAAACCAAATTCTGGAACAGTACCTATGGCGCTATATAAACTACCACCAGAACGACTGTTCCTTGCTACTACCCCATGCAGAGTTTGCATACAATAACATGGAACATGCCTCTACATGACAGAAACCCTTTTCATCAAACTATGGGGTCCACCTTTGATTTTATCCGGAACTATTTATGGCCTCCCCCAGCCCATAGCCTTAGATTGGGTGTGACAGATCCATCAGCCCCAAGGTGACCTTAAAACCCACCTACAGGATGCTAAGAGAAGCAACAAGCAAAATGCAGAACAACAATGACAAGAAGGGTCCATTTTTTCTGTAGGTCAGATGTTGTGGCTTTCAACTATATATCTGCACACAGACAGGCCCACTCATAAACTGGATTACCAGTTCCTGGGCCCCTACTGAATTTGGTGCCTAATCAATCTGATTATCTTTGAACTCTTCCTGCTCCAATCCCTCTGAATCCACCTGGTGTTTCACATATCGCTTCTAAAGCTCCTAACACAGGATGTTTCCTCATCACTCCCAGCTGCTCCTCGGCCTCCCGATACATGTTCAAGGTCACAACAAATATGTCCTCCATGAGATCCTTGATGCCAGAATGAGATGTGGTAAACTCTGGTATTTGATTCAGACTACAAGTCTCTCAAAGAATGTTACTGGAAGCCATAGAAAATGTCCACACCCCTGACCTGGTACAGAGCTTCCAAAAGAACCAACCTGGAAAACCCAGCCCACTAACTCCCAGAGGGTACCCTGGGAAGGGTGATGTGAGGAACCATGAGTTTTGAATCCAGCTCTGTGGGTCCTCAGGAAGTCTGCAGACTGCAGCCACAAGCTAGTAGCTTACTAGTACCAGCATGGAGTGTGGTCTGGTGGATACTAGCTCACCATAGGCACTGCCCATAAAGGTCCTAATTGAAAGAGATGTCCAGCCTCTCCAATTGGCTAAGACTCACTATTTAAGTCAGGAGGAGGAACAGGAAGTTGTCTGAACAACTATGTGAATCCTTGGCTGGCTGCTACGTTGGACTCAGACTCATAGAATTTAAGGCCAGAAAGGACCATCATGCTCAGCTAGTCTGACCTCCTGCACATTGTAGGCCATAGAACCTCACCCACCCACTCCTGTAATAGACCCATAACCTCTAGCTGAGTTACTGAAGTCCTGAAAGTATGATTTAAAGACTTCAAGTTACAGAGAATCCACCATTTACTCTAGTTCAAACCTTCAAGTGACCTGTGACCCAAAAGAAGGTGAAAAGCCCCCAGAGTCTCTGCCAATCTGACCCAGGGGTAATGTCCTTCATGACCCCAAATACGGTAGTCACTTGGACCCTGTGCATTTCAGCAAGACCCACCAACCAGACCCCTGGGAAAGAATACTCTGCAGTAACTCAGACCCCTCCCCATCTAGTGTCCCATCACTGGTTGTTGCGGATATTTTCCATTAGAAGTCACAGATCAGCTACTTGCCACTGTAGGAACCTGCCTTCTTGCATGACTCCTGAGCTCTGCCTTGTTCCTGATTCCTGCCTTCCTGTCCTGTTCCTGATTCCTGCCCTCCTGCCTTGTTCCAAATCCCTGCTCCTACTCCCACTCCAGCTCTGGCTCTGACCCTGGGCTTGACTCCTAGATCTGTATCCTTCTTTGACCCCTGACTCTGGTTCCTGGCTCCTGACCACCCCTGCTCTGACGACTAGGTCTGATCTCCTGGTCTATGACAGGGCTGGATGTACTGAGGTGTGTTTGTGGCTGCCTGTTGGTGATTTTGTTTCTCTCTCCATATGAAGGTATTTGACATGGTTACCACTTTCTCAGGCACTGGAATCACAGCTCTTTGCTTACACTTGATGGCATCAGTTATGAATACCAGACAGCAATGGCAGAGACAGAAATTCCATTCTTGTGCAGATTAATTGTAGAAGCATTCTCAGGAATTGTGCCAGCCTCTTTATCAGTCAACCCTTCTTTATCTGGCTGTGGTTTGCTTTCGCGAGTCCCACTTGCATTTATTTGAATATTAACAAACCTTCTGTAAAGGCTCACTATGGTTCTACCATTCCAGCACTAAGAATCCCTGTCCTACTTGAGATCCTAAAGCTCCTAAAATGGTCCCCAGTTAGTCTTCCCATCTACATCACTGGTAATTTATTGCTACACCTGCCATATGTTGGTCTCCATTCCATACTAATCTCGCTTCAATCTCTGCTCTTGCAACATGGCCAACCCTTTAGCTTCTTCGCTTTCTTCAAGTTGGCTTTTTCTATAATTTTCTCTCTAACCAATCTGTTTGCTCTCCCACCTCTCTATGAGATACAGATCTGTTCTGTCTCCTAGAAATAGACAGACATGCTGAAGTTTTCCCAAAGCTAATTTTTCCATAGTTCACTATCTAGCTTTTAGCTTCTGCTCCATTATTAGTGTTACAGTAGTGTACCATCCCCTTTTAATATAGGTTTAAATTAGAGGTGTCCCAATAAGAACTGGATAATTCAAGCAGAGGGTAACAGAGCACATTACCTTTCTCTCCTAGAGCAATTGTTCTGATGTTTCTCAAGTAAGTAGTGACTTAAAGTCTTGAACATCTGATAGCTGTTTAATTGGTCTATGAGAAATAAGTTAGTAGCCTCACTCCATTTTGTAGCAGACCGGTGCATACATCATAAAAAAAACCACTGCCATATGTAGCACCCTCGTTTGCTGCCTAAGTAGACCGGCCCAAGATTGTGTGCACATGGAGAATGAACTATCCTCTCACTTAGAGGTGGCTTGAGCTAAGTGGTACAGGGAAGCTTACATTGCTACTACCTGTGCTACAGATAAAAAGAAAATATCACTCTCTAGGACTGTCAATCTGCCCCCTTTCACCAGCGCTAACATCACTTATGAAAATGTCAAGGTAGTGACAGGCCACAGAATGGATGCAAGCAAGCCAGTTATTCACCAGCATCACCAGCAAGTTGTCTGCCATTACAAGAATGAAACAGCAAAGATATAGGAGCCAAAAGCTCTATTTTAAGAGGCATGAAGTGCAGCATTAATGGGAAACGATTCCTTTGAAAGATTTCTGCATATGTTCAGAAACTCCATAGTTTTCATAACAACTAACAGTTCCAGGGCTCAGCACTTTGCCCAAGCCTGTCAGACAGATCCATACTTTATCAAGAAGTGACGTCTCGGTTTATTTCATAGGGATTGCCTCTGGACTCAGTGAGAGAGAAACATCATGTTTCAATTCCCTGAATGGGCATATATCTTACAGTGCAATTTGTACCACATCTGTAACGCCACCTCCAGAAAATCACAGCAACATGGAAAAGGTGAAGGAAAAAAATGTGCATTTAGGCCAAGAAAAATAAAAGTATGGAAAGTTTCTGCAGATGAGATCTGCCGACTTTTCCCACCACAAAACCTGCTGCCCTCCTCAGCAAAGGCAGCATGAGCCTCAGAGAATCTTCCCTGGAATGCAGATCACTCACAATGTGACCCACCCTCACTTTGCCCCCACCTCGCCCCCAAACACTTGCCTGTATATCAGAGTGAGAGCTGCCTGCAGTCGACTCCCCGATAATATCACCAGCTAAACTTGTATTTTATAATGAAAAAAATAAACATTGATTCTATGCAGATCTAAGAATCCAAATACTCAAGAGATGTTTTAAACCTTAGGAAAGTTAAAGGCCGGAATGGAGTCAGAGCAACCAGTCATGGGGAGTTTTAATCATTATGCAAGCTTCCCTACATGGCTCTGCCAAGGCACCTTGATCCTGATCTGCAGCACCAGCTGCTATTCTAGTCCTGAGTGCCCCGCAAACCTCTGCTAATGAACCCCTACATGAACTGTAGTACCCCCTGCTATTTCAGTCTTACAGTCTCTGCCAATGCACCTGAATTCAATTCCCCCAATAAAGGCCTAAATTCCTCCTGGCCCATGAGTGAGTGATGGAATGCCAAGTCTCCTGAGATTAACTCATATGAGCTTTGCCTGTTAAAATTCTTTCTCGCCACTCATGTGCAAGTCCAATGCAGAGAATTCCTGTGAAATACATCCGAGGGGTGCTTGCTTTGTTTGTGTAGGTTCCAGAAAACTCTGCTGGGAGGATGCTGAAGGCGTCAGACATTGGGTGTGGGGGAGGGAAACGGGGGGCATGGAGGGAGCACAAAGTAGGACTGATCCACCGCCTGTCAACCATTGAAATTCCTGATATATGGAGTTTCTTTTGTGCTGAGATCAGCTGTCAGCCTGCTGCCTATTTTTAGGCATGCAGATCCCACACCCTCAGTACTATGTTATGGCAATACTAAAAGAGAGAGTGTGCTAACTAATGGTATCTGTGCATGGATACTCATGTGTTTGTACACGTGTTTACTTTAGCACCTGCATGAGTGCATATCTGAGCATATGCATGTTAATACCAGCATGCATATACGTCTGTGGATGTTCATATGTGAATAGGTGTTTGTGTTTATGTATAATAGAATGTGCAGATGTTTTTGGTTATATGCACAAGTATTTGAGCATATTCCTATTCAAGTGTGCATTTTCCTGTGTAGATAGGTACATGTATTTTATACATGTATATGACTGTAGCAACCTGCATGGAACCTGAAGGAAGAACCACAGTTGCAGGAGGGAAAAATTTACAGGAGGCACTAGTAAGTCAGTCTGTATGCACATGACTAGAATGCAAGCTGCAGTTGCAACATCTCAGTAAATAATTCTCTTAATTTAACATCTCAGTTTAATGTTACCATTTTTTAACCCAAAACAAAAAACAAAAACCCTAGAAGAGGGAATAGACTCATTATAGAGCTGAGAACTCTAGCAGCTACATGTAACTTTGGAGACATAAAAGACTCACTTAGAGGGGGGATTACGTGTGGGATATGTGAATCCAGTTTACAGGAGAGACTATTGAGAGAAACAGATCTAAACCTAGAGAAATGCCTCCAAATAGCTATGGCAGCTGAATTTTCCTAGGAAAGGATCAAAACAATGACAGTCACTAGTACAGAACAAGTACATACATTCAGGCTAAAGGAACCCAGAAGGCAGGGCAGAGACAGATTGACTGATAATGCAGGTATCATGTTCCAGCATATGTACTGTGGAAAGCAGCATGAAATGCTGAAAGAAAGAAAGATGCCCAACCTATGGGCAATGGTGCCAGAAATGTGCGGAAAAGAACCAACTTATGTCCCCAAACTGCATCTACAACACTGCATAGAGTGATAGAGGACACAGAAGCTTCCAGCGAGGAGGAGGAGGTCTGCAGTGTGATTTTAGTAGATCCAAAGACTCTCAATGTACACATGCTGCACAAGAAAGCTGTCAGTTGTTCTCCCTTCTCTCTCATGCTGATTGCAGTACACCACCACAGTATCCTCAATGTGAGAGAGAGGGGGAAACAGTTACCAGGGACCCGCCCAGTATTCTAACAGAATGTAAGGCATATTTTAAGGAGATGGACACTTAGAGGACAAGCTGCAGTTAGAAATAAAATCCCACATGGACCCCCTGAGACTCCCAAAACATAGAATTCCATTAGTCCTGGTGGAGTCATTGAAGAAGGAACTGTCAAGCCTGCTAAGAACGGGCACATTACATCCATCAAAAGTAGCTTAGTGTGGAACAGTAGTCTAGTAGAGGTGAGAAAACCTTCAAGGAAACTGAGAATCTGTATTGATCAATAACCTCTTAACAGAACATTGAAAAGAAGTCACTACCCACTCTCAATGATTGAGGACATACTACCCAATCTATCTAGGCCAAAAGTGTTCACTGCTTGTGATGTCAACAATGGGTTCTAGTATATTGAGATAGATGAACAAGCCATCTCCCTGACGATCTCTGCCGCACCTTTTTGGCAAGTACTGCTGGGTATGAATGCCAATGGGCATCAGCCCAGCCCCAGAGGTCTTCCAGTATAAACTCAACCAAGCACTGAAGCATACCTGAGTTGAGCCAGGGAGTGTATCTACTGCACATGCATGAATGTCCTGTTGAGAATGTACACAGAACAGAGTGAAGTGTGCAAAGAATACAATGATCAACAACAGAAGGAGACTTTACAGCCTCATGAAATCCCAACCTGACCCTGGGAAAAGGTCAGAATAGACGTGTTCATTTGTAATGACAGGAACTACATGCTCACAGCTGATGACTGCTCCAGTTTCTGGGAGGTGGACTATCTGGAGGACACTTAAGAAAAAACTATTATCTGGAAACGGAAGGTGCATTTCGCAAGTTAGGGAATTTTTGATATGCTATTTTCAGACAGTGGGCCACAGTATACTGCGGCAGAATTCAAACAGTTCAGTGCCAAATGGGAATTTGAACACAAGACATCTTCCGCTGGGTATCCACTGTGTCTCTGGCAGACCAAGCACTAGCTCATGCCAAGGTCCCCATGTCTTAACTGAACACTGACAGACACTGAAATCACTTGTGGGTTAACATTGATAGCACAGGTGTTAGAATTATAAGAAAGTGTTTGGTGTGTGGACTCTGCTGAATGCTAGTGAGTCGTTGTATGCCTAATCTTTCTTGTAGTATTGGTATTCCATATTGTAATGTGATATTTGTGTGGATATAGTGTGATCTGTGACTGTAAGAATCACCATACAGGAGAGGGCAGTGAAGAGCTGCTCTTCTATAGAAATTGTTACACCTCTACTAAAAGAGAAGACCTACTGATACAGGCTATGGTTGGAAATTACAACTGCAAACTCCCTACATCTGGACTGAGGAATTGTCAACAAAAGGATGAAAGACACTTATTGTTGTTTTGCTTTCCTTCCAATGAAGATGAGTCATGCGAATGGACTCCACCCACCAGCTGAGTTTGCAGCAGAGAGCACATCGCAGGAGAAGGCTAAAACCCCAAACAAAAGAAACTAAGGATCGCTATATTGCCAGGACCTTGGAGGGGCAAGGCATTTCCTTGGCATAAGCAAGAGATTCCCCCAGCTGCTTAGCCTGGGTTAAAAAGGACAAATAGAGTTTACTGATTATAGAAGCCTCTATTATCTTTTAAAACTCAAGACTCTAACTCATTTGTGTGTATGTTTGCTCTCATTAACCTTGTAAATAACTCTCTAGTTTCCTTTTCCTATTTAATAAATTTTCATATGGTTTATTTTAGAATTGGCCACAATTGTTGTCCTTGGTGTGAGATCTAAGGTGCAATTGACCTGTGGTAAGTGACTGGTCCTTTGAGACTAGGAGTAACCTGAATATTGATGTGATTCTTGGTTTAAGGGCCATCTATCACAGAGATATGCTCACCTGGGTGGTAAGACAGGCCAGAGTATCCAAGAGGACCATCTCTGACTCTTTTTAAGGTTGTTAATGTTCCTGAGGATTGGCGTGGGTGGTTGGTGAAATCTAAGTTTAGAACTCACAGCGAATTTGGGGTTTGTGCCTGTGTTTTTTTAACAGTCTTCCCTGAGGTTGGTACTCACGCTGTTGCACCCCTGTTGAGAGTGTCAGACCCACACAGCAAAGGGAAGCCAGAGTCAGCATTACAGACTGCCAAGAGACTGATGGCAAAACAGACAGGAAGATCCAGCAATGTCGGGCCATCACAATACATTCACCCAGGGACTAGATAGTGCCCCAACACAGGGACTGATATGTTGGAGAACCAAGACTATGCTTCCTATGTGGGGCAGTCTGCTGCAGCCCAGCAGAGGAATGATAGACAGGAAAGAGAAGCAGTTAAGAGAATGCCAAGCTAAGCTGGCAGCCCGTCACAACAAAGGAGCCACAGACCTGAAGTCACTGTGCTCAGGTGAGCAGGTCTGTATCCAACCATCAAATAGTCACACAAAGCAATGGTGAAAGGCAACAGTCCAAGCTGCATGTCACATGAGGTGGCTACAGACTCAGGACAGTGGCGGAGATGACCAGCACACCTAGACAGATGGGCCAAGGCCAGGACCAGAAAGGCCTTGAATAAGTCATCAGTTGGCCTGACATAGGAGAGTCAGAAACAATGCATATGAGCAATACAGAGGACAAAACAGGATGACCCCTAACATACTGAAGGCTGCAGCGGGTGGAAACAATTCCCCTCCAACAGCAATAACACAACTAGGAGATTGTTTAGAAGATCAGGATACATGAAAAACTACGGGGCAGACAACTGGCTGGCAGTAAAGGCCATAGCCCTAGAGTGGACTATGTACTGGTAACCTCTGGCCCCAGTAACTAAGCAAATACCTGTACAAAAGACAGAACAATAACAAAAATTCTTGTAAGGAAAGTGGAACAACCTACATGGAACTTGGAGGGAGGAGCAGAGGTTGCAAGAGGGAAGAGTTTGGAAAAGGCACCAGGAAGTTGGTCTGTATGCAAATAGGTTGAGTGCTAGATGCAGTTGCAGTGCCTCTGTAAATAGTTCTCTTAATAGAGAATCAGTTTAGTTTTACACATATGGAGTCCTCTTATGTTACTACCCAACACATGGTACATGAAACAATTATCATTAGGAAGCCATATGTACAGCGTGGTCTTGTATGGGGAGAGATACATGGATTGGTTAAGGGGAGGAGTAGGGAGACAGCCCAGTTGGCAAGAGAAGGTGAAACAGTTAAACATCGGGGGTTGGAGGAGTGGTGCTTGACCCACTAGGAAAATGCTTTCACCGATGTGGTCTGTCCCACCTGTTATGTTACTTTCTCTCTTACTCCTCCCCCCATTATTGTCTCTCACTGCTAGGTATATATGTTGTAAGTAAATATACACAAACACGCAAGGCTTACCCTCCTACATAATGCTGCTCTGACTAGTTTCTGGCAGCTTCTAAAATATAGAACATTGTGAGCACCAGTAGAGGGCTCACTGACTAGTTAAAGGGATACTCTATCCTATTCTTACACTACACTGCCTCTTCCCTTGTTTTCTCTGTTCTTCATTCCCTCTTCCCAGTGATGTGCTGCCAATATTTTAAATAACCAGTCCACTCAAAATTCCCCCTTCTGCCTGTATAGCGGGAGTGCCCGTGGGCCAGGGACTAGGGGATCTACGCACTTTAAACATAAATGTTTTCTCAGACCCTGGTTTGCCAAGTGGCTTTGCTTTCTTCCTTGGTCAAACTTTCTTTAAACTGTGTTTGTTGGAGATTATTATATTATGTTCCTGAAAGACAGAGCATATACACATAGGATAGTACTGTGTCCAGCTGGTGCGATTTGAAGAAGGTGCTAGGCACTGGGATGAAGAACTTCTGGGAAATCAAGGTGGAGGCAAGGATATCCTTCCTGACACACATTAAAAAACACCTGCATTTAGTGAAATCTTATCCCTTCCAAAACCAAAAATGTTTTGGGCAAATGCATATATATGAGCTCTAAGGACAGATAATCTCTGGCAATGACGTTTTGCATCCAGACTGAAGGTAACTACATCAGAAGGAGGGAAATCATATTAGCCTCCTATTCAATTTGTTGCAGTTTAATAAGTGGTTTCCAGGAGTCCTTGAGAGCCCACTCCAGTACATCACTAGCTTGAGCCCAAAAAACTGGACCCAAACTTAATTGTAGACAGGATCAATTAATTTCCTTAATAGCAACCTTGCCATAGTCAGTGCCAATATTTTCTCTAGTCCACACCTATGATCTGGTCCCAGTTCTACTATAGACCAGGCCACAAGTGAGCCATAATCCTAGCTCCCAGTCTTGCCCTCAATCTTCTGACTATCCTAGGACCATTAAATTCCAGCAGGCATTACTTTCTTATCTTCCTGATGACATTCCATAGTGCAAGGACGTTGTAGTTTCCATATCATGTCACACTGGCTCACTATCACCCATAATTGGAAACAATAATATAGGGACAAGAAAACGCATGGAGATAGACAGTTCTTAAAAGTGTGGGGTTATCTCTGAGGTTTGCACATAAAGTCATATAAATCCTCACTCAGCCGGTGTGCGTTGTTCCACTGACATCAGTGGAACTACACCAGTTGAGGATCTAGCCTGGTGCCCAGATTTGGGGATCTATATGAGACGCTTCAAGACTCACCTATTTACCCAGGTTTTTTCTGGAGTTAAGAGATAGACTGGGGGATGGGCTTACTGATAGGGTGGTGATCAGAAGGAAATTTTTAAGAGGTCTATTTTTTCTAATGCCATTTTGATGTGTCTGGATTATCGCTTATGAATTATTGCCTTTAATTTTTATAATATGTCCACAAAACTGATTGTTTGGGTCAATGAGGGGAAAAGGCTATGGAAGGCTAAATTCTTCCACCTTTAATCATGCTGGGGAGCACTTACTCATGCAAGTAATCATATTGTCTTCACTAAGGCCTCCTTTATGAGGAAAGGTTCATCAACATGAGTAAAGGTGTGGAATATCGCCTCAAATAAAAAAAAAGAATAAGAATTTAAAACATTTACATTTGTTCTATAACCAACATCTCAGTCTGTAAAACTCAGAGCATCATCCAGGGTTCATGATGGTAGTGTGAGGCCTTCTGATTTTTGGGTACTACTTCTTTATGGAGTAGCCACCCAAACTTGGCAGAAAGGGTTCCCTGGCATCAATGGTAGTGAGCCACTCTGTTGGCATTGGTTGCACCCTGATTTTGCAGTTAAGAATAAACAAATCTACTTAGCTGTGGTTAATGCTTATTCCTGATGGCCAGAAATCATATACACAAAAAAGACTCTGCTGTCGGGGCTATTGAGACACTGTGTGATATATTTTCTGTGTACAGGCGAGCTGAGGATGTTGTTTAAGTTACTGGTCTTGAATGTGGGAGAAATTCTTTCAGCCACAACATAAATGCAGACTTCCAACAAGATTAAGTTCTATAATAAAATAAAACAAAATTTGCAGTGGAGGATGCAGTTTATTTTTGTAGGCACTGCATCTTTCAATATCTAAGCACCTTCCTGTGTTTGGCCATTTTGTTCTTAGAGCTGCTGCAGCCTATGAGAGAGGAGACAGAGGCACTGTGCTCGCTTGTGGAGACTTTGGCTTTCTTGTCTCATGTTGATGCAGTCAATAGATCAATTATATACATTTGTTTGTGAATTTTTGTTCTTATGATAGGTATTCCTGACTTAAGACAGTCTTAGCACAGATGCTAGTTAACTCAGTGCAGATGCTTAGGCAGATGCTAGTCAACTTGCCTACACACATTTCTGACAGCACTTCCCAATTTGAACTTGGAATGTCTCTCACTATTCCAGTCTTAGTACCCCACATAGGTCTGCCTCATACTTTCAGTGCTGACCTGCAGCTGCCCATTATTCCAAGGTCTCTTTTGGGCAGAGACTGCCAGTCAGGTGGCATTCTGTATTGGTTTTGTGATGCAGACTGTGGACTTCCGGTGTCGGGGCTCGGCCCTCTCAGGCGCAGCTGGGACCCAGGGTGCCTCACTACAAACAGCCAGTAGGTCAGGGTCCAGACCCTTCAGCAGGGCGTTGAGCGAACAAACAGTCTATAAGTCCAGGCCCTGGGTCAGGGTAGGGCAATCCCCAGTTTAAAGCTCAGACCCTTAAGCAGGGGTGGAGCAAACAAACAGTAGTTCAGGGGCTCAGACCCTCAGGCAGGGGCTGAGCAGACAAACAGTAGTTCAGGGGCTCAGACCTCCAGGCAGGGGCTGAGCAGACAAACAGTAGTTCAGGGGCTCAGACCTCCAGGCAGGGGCTGAGCAGACAAACAGTAGTTCAGGGGCTCAGACCCTCAGGCAGGGGCTGAGCAGACAAACAGTAGTTCAGGGGCTCAGACCTCCAGGCAGGGGCTGAGCAGACAAACAGTAGTTCAGGGGCTCAGACCCTCAGGCAGGGGCTGAGCAGACAAACAGTACAGTACATAAGCCCCGGCCCTTGAGCAGGGCGGGGCAGCCAGCAGTTGACTACGGTAAGTCCAGGCTCCTACGCCTGAGTGTTGATATGAGGGGGAGACTGCCACCCGGGAATGGGGTGGCAGGGGGGACGCAGGCCCACCCACTCCACTGCGTCCCAGCCCAGGGCCCTAACAGCAGCAGTCAGTCAGCTGCTGTGTCAGTGGGGATCCTGGCCGCAACACACTGACATTGGCTCGCGGTCTGCTGCAGCCGGACTAGGGTCGGCTACCCCCGGGCCACTTCCACTCCCCCTCTCCATTGGTACCTGTACATCCCCAGCGTCTTCCACAGTGTCCCACACCATGGGCTCCTCAGGGTACTGAGCACTGGGTAAGCCGGGCTGCTCCTCAGGGTACTGGGCGAGGGGAAGCTCAGGCAGCTCCTCTGGGCGGCGAGCACGGGGCAGGCTCGGCCAGTCCTCCTCCAGGTAGCGAGCCCGGGGCAGGCTCGGCCAGTCCTCCTCCAGGTAGCGAGCCCGGGGCAGGCTCGGCCAGTCCTCCTCCAGGTAGCGAGCCCGGGGCAGGCTCGGCCAGTCCTCCTCCAGGTAGCGAGCCCGGGGCAGGCCCGGCCAGTCCTCCTCCAGGTAGCGAGCCCGGGGCAGGTTCGGCCAGTCCTCCTCAGGGTAGCGAGCCCGGGGCAGGCCCCGCCAGTCCTCCTCCAGGTAGCGAGCCGGGGCAGGTTCGGCCAGTCCTCCTCAGGGTAGCGAGCCCGGGGCAGGCCCAGCCCAGTGGGAGCTAGAGCTCTAGTGTCTGTCCTCTCCGGCGGCCAGCGGTCAACTGAGCGCTGTGGCTGGGCCTTTATACTTCCTGTCCCGCTCCTTGACTTCCGGGGGGCGGGAACAGGCGGCGGTGGCTCTGCCCACTGTGGCGTCCGTTCTGGCTCGGCCCTCTCAGGCGCAGCTGGGACCCAGGCCGCCTCACTACATGGACAAACACGAGCCTAAGCCTGACAAATTTTTCCACTTGTGAATTAAATTGGATTTGAACAGAGGTCTCCAGAGGAGACAGGCTGTTTCACTAATTCTCTGCATCGCCAGGTCCTCAGAGAAACTGCTTGGTCAGGTCCCACGTGTTCCTGCAGTAGAGTCTGCATTGCAAATAGTTTACATAAAACAGGTATTTCCCCCTGTTCTGTTGTATGTTCTGTTAGCAGCATCTCAGGCAGTGGTAAAAAGGTGCTAGTGAGCTCAGCCACCATACGAGGAGCTGGGAATGTAAAACTTTGTCCATTCACCTCAGGATTGGTAGGTCTAGCCCATTGTGGGAGTCGTGAGTGCTGAGTTTGGTCTGACACTATGGCCGTGCACAGTGATCCTGTCTCCAAACTGGTCCAAAATCTGGCAGCCACTTGCTCATTATTAGAGTCCCAGGCCTGAGCAAGTCTGAGGTGTGAACCTGTGAATTCCAGTCTGCCTGCAGGAGAGGGACAAGGTCATTGGCAGGACAGTAAGAAGGAGAGGGGATGTTTGTATTTAAAAGAAAAGAAAAAAGTATATAGTCTGCCCTGCTTAGAAAGTAGTTCCATTATGGCATTTGCAATTTGATTACTTCAGAACCAGGGCCAGAGCATTCATCTTGCTGAATGTCCTTAAGGGACTGTAAAATGACTCTCAGTCCCCGCAGGGTCTGAAATAATGAATTCTGACCTCCACTTCCAAAAAGTGGTGCTAGAACTGACTCTCAGTCAAAGGCAGGATTTTTTAAAGAGGCCTGTGCTGCAATGAAAGAGAACGGAGTGAAAAGGACAATGCTAATGATGGTACATATGATAGCTATGCCTCTGTTCTCAATCCTCCATCTAATGTCTTAAGCCTTCAGGGTGGGAGTTCCTTTCTGATGACTTTCCTAAGGTTAATTGAATGCAGTGATCCACAGGAGCGTCACCAGAAGTGTCCTCTATTGCTGAGCTTCTAGCTATGTTGCTCAGGCAACTTTAGCTCTCCCTGCCCACTGTTGGTAGCTAATAGGGGCTAGGACATGGTAGGAGGGAGCAGCCAGAGCAGGGATCTGCAGCCGAAGTTGCGTGGGAATCACTGCTTGCAGCTTTACTATGAAGAAAGCTTCACCCCAATGAACCTCCTCTGAAAGATGCTGTGGGGTCCTAGTTCCTGGATCATGCCCAAATTTTAGCTCAGATATATAGTGTCTCCATACATTTCCCTGCACTTTCTGCTGGCCACTTCCCCCTTCCTTTTCTTTCTGTAAGCAGCATTGTGTAATGCTGTTGGTGAAGAATGGCTGCTGCACTTCCACTCCAGCTGGTATCATGTCTCAGAAAAAATTAGTTCTCAGTTTGAGTATAATTGCCTATTTCAACTCATTATAATCGCCCATCCTGGATCCACTGCTTTTATGTCCTTTAGCCACAGGGTCACAGTGAGTTCCATTACTGGCAGTAATCTGCTCAGCTGGAAGTTTTGACACCTACAATTAGAAGTTGGGAAGTCAGGTATTTTCCTCTATAAATACTCAGGAAGGCTCAAACCAGTGGGAGATCTGCATATTATTTTAATTAGAAATACATGTTTTCCTTATTAAAATCTTGTGATGCCTTTCAAATATGTCCGAAAAAAAGACATGAAAATTGGTATTAAAGCCCCACACCTATCTCTGGCTTGTGTAGCTAATCCCATAAGCTCTCTGTAAAAGGGAAGTCCTATTGAAGTCAATGGGAGTTCTGCATTCAGAGTGCTTGCAGACTAAGCTGCTCTGTAAATAGCTTATAGTTAGGTGCAGGGAAAATGAGATGAGAGGTAGGATAATTGGACTTTAGGTCATTAACAGATTGCAGTTCTGTTGGTTAGAAACATTATAGGTCTGATATTGACAACCGTACTCATGTAGATCAGTTCTTTACTTCATGAGCAGTAGCCCTACTGAAGCAAGGTGCTACTCAGTTTGATTATGGGAATTAGAATCTGACCCTGTGTTGGGTTCTTTACTCTTAAATAGTCATATTTCATAAGTCTGACCCTGAAACATAACTAGCCACGTGAAACTCAGATGTCTTGACTTCACAGGGGTTCACGCAAACCCTTCCCTCAGTTTTGGTTCATGGAATTTTAACCCCCTTACCTCCCCCTGAGTTTTCCTTTACATGAATTAATGCAAACGCTGCAAGTGAAAGTCAGCCAAAATGTCTGAGATTTGCCTAGTTTCAGGGTGAAATAAAACTAAGGGAAGCCTCTGAGTTTGTTATGGTTTCTACCCCAATCAATAAACTGAAATCAAAATTAAAAATTGGCTCAGGTTCACTTGAAACACAGCCCAGGTTTGCTTGAAACATAGCCCAATTTTATTAGAAGGCAAAGCTTAAAAGCGGGCTGGGTTGTGTGTCAGAGAGGGGTGTCTAGCACATGAAAACTGCATGAGTTACAGCCAAAGATGCACAGCAATTTATCAGCCCAGGATAATTGTGTACCGCTAAACAGAGGAAAACAAACCCGCCTGGATTCCAAGACAGTGCTGTGATGCAGAGAGCTCTAGCAGGTGCAATCAAACCCACAAAGGTGACTTTGCATCACCACATGGGGAACAGAAATTAATATTTTAAATACCTTTTTTTCTAACTTAATCGACCATGAGCAAGTTGAGAACTGCACATCAGACTAAGCCAGTGTATCCTCTGCCCGGAAAGCTGGACACTTGACCATGCAGGTGTAACTCATGTGGTGGCAGAGGAAGAGCTGAGATGACTTGGAGTACTTTATACAGGCAAAATAAGGGTTTTCTGACTGTGTAATAAATTCATTTTACCCTAGATGCAGCCTGTCATTTCTCATGTTCTGCTTGGTTTGGGATAAAGAGGCGTCAACAATATCAAAAGTCACCACTATGCCAATTACCAGTTGAATATCTACATGACTGAGGCATCCTCAGACACAAACTATGGATGCTGAGGCAAGCAAGAGTAGTTGTGTCTCTTTCAAGGGTCAGTACAAATGCTTTGCCTGGCACATGTTTCTTGGAGCACAGCTGGCCCATTGGTTCGTCACACTCTCCTGCCTCCCATCACGCGTGATGCTTGCAGGAAATGCTATCTGGATGATGAAAAAAGCAAGCTGGAGGATTTTAGAATGGAGCATGTTTGTGGTGGGTGGAAATGCTGCAGTCAGTCTTCAGGAAACTAGCCCTTTCCTCACATGTACAAATTCTTGCCTTCATTTTGAAAACTAAGCTTTCTGCTGTTGCAGTTTAGCAACTAGGCTTTGATATATGTTATCAACCAAAGGTATCTATGACATTTTCAAGATAATGGCAAGTTAGTGGAACTGGATATGGCTAGGTGGAAATCTGCAGCACCAAGAATATTGCAGAGCTGCCAAATCTGCTGCTCTTCCCAACAGGTTAGTGGTTTTTGGCCCTTTCTACTAGTCAACTGGAAAACCTAAGCCTTCTACTGCTGAGCTCCAGGCTTCATGCAGAGACTGGAGGAGGGGGATTTCATATGAAATCCGATAGTTTATGACAGGTTTCAGAGTAGCAGCCGTGTTAGTCTGTATCCGCAAAAAAAAAAAAAACAAAAAAAAAAAAACAGGAGTACTTGTGGCACCTTAAAGACTAACAAATTTATTGTAGCATGAGCTTTCGTGAGCTAAAGCTCACTTCTTCGGATGCATAGAATGGAACACACAGACAGGAGATATTTATACATACAGAGAACATAAAAAGGTGGAAGTATGCATACCAACAGGCAGAGTCTAATCAATTGAGATGAGCTATCGTTAGCAGGAGGGAAAAAAAAAAAAAAAAAAACTTTTTGAAGTGATAATTAAGATGGCCCATAGAAGGTGTGAGGAGAACTTAACATAGGGAAATAGATTCAATTGGTGTAATGACCCAACCATTCCCAGTCTTTATTTAGACCACAGTTAATGGTATCTAGTTTGCATATTAATTCAAGTTCAGCAGTCTCTCTTTGGAGTCTGTTTTTGAAGTTTTTTTGTTGCAAAATTGCCACCTTCAAGTCTGTCACTGAGTGGTTAGGAAGGTTGAAGTGTTCTCCCACTGGTTTTTGAATGTTATGATTCCTGATGTCAGATTTGTGTCCATTTATTCTTTTGCGTAGAGACTGTCCGGTTTGGCCAATGTACATGGCAGAGGGGCATTGCTGGCACATGATGGCATATATCACGTTGGTAGATGTGCAGGTGTACGAGCCCCTGATGGTGTGTCTGATGTGATTAGGTCCTGTGATGGTGTCACTTGAATGGATATGTGGACAGAGCTGGCATCGGGCTTTATTGCAAGGATAGGTTCCTGGGTTAGTGTTTATGTTGTATGGTGTGCGGTTGCTGGTGAGTATTTGCTTCAGGTTGGGAGGCTGTCTATAAGCAAGGACTGGCCTGTCTCCCAAGATCTGTGAGAGTGAGGGATCATCTTTAAGGATAGGTTGTAAATCTTTGATGATGCACTGGAGAGGTTTTAGTTGGGGGCTGTAGGTGATGGCTAGTGGTGTTCTGTTATTTTCTTTTTTAGGCCTGTCCTGTAGTAGGTGGCTTCTGGGTACTCTTCTGGCTCTGTCAATCTGTTTTTTCACTTCAGCAGGTGGGTATTGTAGGTTTAAGAATGCTTGATAGAGATCTTGTAGGTGTTTATCTCTGTCCGAGGGATTGGAGCAAATACGGTTGTATCTTAGAGCTTGGCTGTAGACAATGGATCGTGTGGTGTGTCCGGGATGGAAGCTGGACAGTGGCACTGCTATGGGTACCCGCATGGCCCCTCAGTATGCCAACATCTTTATGGCTGACTTAGAACAACGCTTCCTTAACTCTCGTTCCCTAACACCCCTACTCTACTTGCGCTACATTGATGACATCTTCATCATCTGGACTCATGGAAAAGAAGCCCTCGAGGAATTCCACCGAGATTTTAACAATTTCCATCCCACCATCAACCTCAGCCTAGACCAATCCACACAAGCGGTCCATTTCCTAGACACTACTGTGCTAATAAACGATGGTCACATAAATACCACCCTATACCGGAAACCCACTGACCGCTATACTTACTTACATGCCTCCAGCTTCCATCCCGGACACACCACACGATCCATTGTCTACAGCCAAGCTCTAAGATACAACCGTATTTGCTCCAATCCCTCGGACAGAGATAAACACCTACAAGATCTCTATCAAGCATTCTTAAACCTACAATACCCACCTGCTGAAGTGAAAAAACAGATTGACAGAGCCAGAAGAGTACCCAGAAGCCACCTACTACAGGACAGGCCTAAAAAAGAAAATAACAGAACACCACTAGCCATCACCTACAGCCCCCAACTAAAACCTCTCCAGCGCATCATCAAAGATTTACAACCTATCCTTAAAGATGATCCCTCACTCTCACAGATCTTGGGAGACAGGCCAGTCCTTGCTTATAGACAGCCTCCCAACCTGAAGCAAATACTCACCAGCAACCGCACACCATACAACATAAACACTAACCCAGGAACCTATCCTTGCAATAAAGCCCGATGCCAGCTCTGTCCACATATCCATTCAAGTGACACCATCACAGGACCTAATCACATCAGACACACCATCAGGGGCTCGTACACCTGCACATCTACCAACGTGATATATGCCATCATGTGCCAGCAATGCCCCTCTGCCATGTACATTGGCCAAACCGGACAGTCTCTACGCAAAAGAATAAATGGACACAAATCTGACATCAGGAATCATAACATTCAAAAACCAGTGGGAGAACACTTCAACCTTCCTAACCACTCAGTGACAGACTTGAAGGTGGCAATTTTGCAACAAAAAAACTTCAAAAACAGACTCCAAAGAGAGACTGCTGAACTTGAATTAATATGCAAACTAGATACCATTAACTGTGGTCTAAATAAAGACTGGGAATGGTTGGGTCATTACACCAATTGAATCTATTTCCCTATGTTAAGTTCTCCTCACACCTTCTATGGGCCATCTTAATTATCACTTCAAAAAGTTTTTTTTTTTTTTTTTTCCCTCCTGCTAACGATAGCTCATCTCAATTGATTAGACTCTGCCTGTTGGTATGCATACTTCCACCTTTTTATGTTCTCTGTATGTATAAATATCTCCTGTCTGTGTGTTCCATTCTATGCATCCGAAGAAGTGAGCTTTAGCTCACGAAAGCTCATGCTACAATAAATTTGTTAGTCTTTAAGGTGCCACAAGTACTCCTGTTTTTTTTTTGCCGATAGTTTATGTGTGCTAGTACTTAGCTGTTGAATTCAAATGTTTAAAAGTGATCTGTTTTCCTGACTTCTCTCATAATTTAGATTATTCAGATTCTCTATACTCCCACAAGAGATAACTCTAAGGCACATGTTTCTACTGGTGCATGCAGTATATATGTAATATGTGCAAATTTACAATCCTTTGCTTATTTATTAGAGGATGTGGCATGTGCTCCAAAGATGGGCAGGGATGTGCTTCTAAAACTCAGCAATATCTTGATAATAATGATCCCACCACTTTGGGTCATGAAAACCACCCTATCTTGGAAAGTGGAAACCATGACACACTGTGATGCAAAAGGCATTATTTAGCACCCTCCTAGGCTACACTGCCCAGTCCCAGGCCTGCAGGCTGTCAGAACTTTAGCATTAAATAGCAAGCTCAGCATCCAATGGCTTTTTGTGGCCACTATTGCACTAATGAAGCTCCTTCTAGTTCCAGTAGGACTATTTCATGGTCTGCTTTCTGCAGTAATTTTGGTTTTATTGCCGTGGGGAGAATGTTCCTGCAAGCCAATGAAATGTTCACAGGGGTGATAAAAGGTGTAAACTGAACTAACCTCATGTGGTCCCTGAGAAGCAGAAGTGGATGAAGGGACTTCTCCCTGTTTAACAGCTCCCTCCACTTTGTAACAAATTGAGCTTGAGGTGTTGCTGTACGAAAAACAAATATTTTTAGGATGGCTACAGTATGCCTGAGATTGCCCCTCTGGAGAGCTCCATGGACTGGTGTTTTCTCTTCATTACACCTCACTCCTCTTAGACTTAGTTTCCTGGTGGCTACTTCATTTCCCTGCCCTCATGTTATTTTATTTTCCTGTAAAACCCCCCCCCCCCCCCATATCAACTTTTTTCAATTTTTGTTTTTGTCTCAGCTGATTTTCCTTATTTTCCTCCCCTGCCTTTCTGCCATCTCCTTTGGTGCCTTCTTTTTATGAACCGGACCATAGCTGGGAGGCAATGCCAATGCATGGGGGGCACTAAAACTTCCCCCTTCTCATCACTGGCAGAAAGGTAACAATCCTATTGTGGTAATGATTTGCCAGCCAACAGAACAACCCCAAAACTCTTCTCTTTTTTGACTGTGGAAACCTATGTGGTCCCATCCACTCAGGCCTTGGACTCTATAAAATCACAAAGGGTATGGAGAAAGTGAATAAGGAAGTGGTATTTACCCCTTCATATAACACACGAACCAGGGGTTCCCCACTGAAATTAATAGGCAGCAGTTTAAAACTACCAAAAGGCAGTATTTCTTCACTCAACACACAGTCAACGTGTGGAACTCATTGCCAGGGGATGTTGTGAAGGCCAAAAGTATAAATGGGTTCAAAAAGGAATTAGCTAAGTTCATGGAGGATAGCTCCATCAATGGCTGTTAACCAAGATGGTCAGGGACCCAAGCCCATGCTCTGAGTGTCCCTTAACCTCTGACTGCCAGAAGCTGGGACTGGACAACAGAGGGTGGATCACTCAGTAAAGTGCTCTGTTCTGTTCATTCCCTCTGAAGCATCTGGCACCAGCCACTGTTGGAAGACAGGATACTGGGTTAGATGGACCATTGATCTGACCCAGTATGGCTGTTCTTGTATTCTTTTGTTCATTTTCAGTCAGCTTGGTAGATCTGCCATAGAATCATAGGGTTGGAAGGGACCACAAGGGTCATCTAGTCTAACCCCTGCAAAGATGCAGGATCTGTTATGTATAACCATCCAAGTCAGGTGGCTATCCAGACTCCTTTTGAAAACCTCCAGTGAGCTTCCACAATCTCCCAAGGCAGTCTGTTCCATTGTCCTACTGTTCTTACAGTTAGGAAGTTTTGCCACGAAGCTTGTGGCAGCACTGCGATTGCAGAGTGTCTTGCACTTAGGGTGACCAGATATTGATATGATCAGGCCCATACCCCTTCCCACCTCCCCACCCCACAAAAAAGTCCTGATTTTTCACACTTGCTATCTGGTGACCCAACTTGCACTTCAATCTCTATACTCTCAGCCCCTCCTTATGCAGTCCTTGCTGAATCCTTCTGGTCTCCATCCATTCCAACATGATTCTAAAATCCTCTTGCTCTCCGAGCCCTGATCTAAAGCTCATGGGGAATCAATGGAAAGATTCTCATTGACTTCAGTGGGATTTGGAATAGGCAATAACCAGCACTGAAAATAGCATGAAAAGTGGCAAACCTTTTCCTGCTCAGCTGTATGCACTCAAAGCCTTCAGGATTCAGATTTATTTCATTTTACTGAAGAACAAATTGGAAAGGTAGGCTGTATCATATTTCCCATGTGAGAGAAAGTCACTGACTTGTAGTATTTCTCCGCATTCCAGTTTGCCTCAGATTCAGATTTAGGATCTAATGGCTTATAGTCTTTCCACAAACATTCATGAAAAGGATCCAAAGTAAGACGGTGTCCATAACAATTCTCTGGCTTGCTTGGAACATGTATGGTAACCAGAGACATGAAATCAAGCAGGCCATCGTAGTATAGTATCCCAAGACTTGTGCACTGGCATAATGAGTTGTCTCTACTGCAGTCAGAAGCTGTAAAGTTCAACCCAGGCAAGATTACAGTGATGTGCAGATCCTATTTCACTGCAGTTCTTGAGTGTGACACAGAGGCTCCTTAGCAAAGGATCCCCTGTTCTTTGTAAACATCTCTCAACTCAGCCCTGACAAACTCACTACACCAAACATATCTTAAAGGATATTTATGCATAAAAAGTAACGTGAAGTTATCTACAGAAAGCTTGTAACTTGTCAAGATTCAAACTCATTGCAAGGTTGTATGTATGAGTAATATTTAAGGACTAATGCATTTATATTGAAAGTATGCTTTGTGGACTGGGAATAAGAATTAGTCACCAGGGGATAATGCAGCCTTAGAGTACATCCATACTACCCGCCCGGGTCGGCGGGTAGCGATCGACTTCTCAGAGTTCGATACATTGCATCTCATCTAGACGCGATATATCGAACTCCGAACGTGCTCCCGTCGACTCCGGAACTCCACCACCGCGAACGGTGGTGGCAGAGTCGACGGGGGAGCCGCGGACTTCGATCCCGCGCCATGAGGACGGGTAAGTACTTCAAACTAAGGTACTTCGAGTTCAGCTACAGCGTAGCTGAACTTGCGTACCTTAGTTCGAACCCCCCCCCAGTGTAGACCAGGCCTTAGTGATGACCTATTCGGTTTGGCGGGAGTTGTCGCATCATCCAGTTTAGCTGGTGATGCAATGCAAGACTTAATTGTTTGGCCTTGTGCAATGCTAAGACTTTCGATGGAAAACCATCAGAGGCAACTGCAAACAACTGAAACCACTTAAAGCTAAAAAAGTAACATTACAACAAGAAAGTGTTTCTTTCCTGTATGAATAGGAACAAAACCTGTCTCAGTATAACATAGAGGAGGGAGATGTCCTCTGGATCCATTTGCTGAGGAAACCCCTTGTGGAGCAGAGATGTTTTCATGAATGTTTGGATCCTGGTTCTTTTGAATCTAGTCAGCTCTGCAATAGACTGAATTTTGTTGGGGAAAGGGAAGCAAAGGGATAGCAAAGGTAACTACTGATAAGTATAAAGACAGGTTTGCATTTTATTATTTTGTTTCATATTGTAACCATTTGTTTCCACCAATTTCTCTCATTTCTAGTTAAATCTTTATCCTCTCTTAAATAATCCTACTTTTGTTTGATTAGAAGTGCTCACAGGTGCTGTGCAGTTTATAGGAGTGGTGGTTTACAGCAAAACTGGTAAACTGGGGCACGCTGCACCTTTGGGGGCACAGGATCTGGGATTTGTGAGTAGCCAGTGTCAGGGACTGGATATCATGGGGGAGTGATTCAAAGGGACTCGGGGACTGGGATGTACCTACTGTTAACTTGCAAGATGAAGACAGGGCTGGCTCCCAGAGGAGAGTGCTTGAGTGGCTAGAAGGCTGGTGGTATTAGGGTGCCAGACAGAGGCATGATTCCCTCATGCTGGAGGCAAAGGGTAACAAGGTGACTCACAGTCCTGGGTGCCCTGAGAACCATCATATTGAATGCAGATGTGATGAGTAGCAGTACAAAACCCTAATGCATTTAGCTCCCTATAGCAGTGATATAAAGGAATAAAATCCCCCTTGTTCAGATGCTGAGACAGAAGCAGCATGAGTTCTGTCCCCTTCAAGGATCTCTCTTTTTTATTTAGCCATATTAAATGTTGACTGTCCCTCCTCTCTTGCTTGCAGCCCACTCACTATTCCATTTGGCACTTTTCCAGTTGGCGCTGCTCCTTACTACTGGTTTCTCCTCTTTGAAGATTTGCACTCCACCCTTATAGAGGCTTCTGTTTTTAGAGGCAGCAATATCTTTACAGAGCCTCATCCACACTAAGTTGCTAACATTAGACAAAGGGGAGGTGACTCAGTCCTCTTAAGGGATGATTTCTTGTTCCCAGCTACTGTAGAAAATTACTGTAAGTAGTTAACATCACTGGTAAGATGCATACAGAAGAAAATATGGTACTGTGATGTTGGCAGACCAGGTGCCAGCTCACGCCAAGATCACAGGGCCTCACTAAACACTGACAAATGCATAGCTGGAAACCAGTCTGGCTCACCTGTGTGTTAATATTGCTAAAATAGATATTAGCGTTATAAGAATGTGTTTAGTGTTTAGACTTTGTGGAATGCTTGTAGCATGCTGCATGTATTAATTCTACTTACAATATTTATATCTCATGTTATAAGGTAATGTTTAAATGTTTGCTCTGTAACTATAAAAAACTATAAAACCCCCAAAGTCAGGAGAGAAGCATTACTCAGTGTGAAATACCAGTTATTCAGTTGGTGAAATCTAAGTACAGAACTCACAACCAGTTTGAGGTTTGTGCCCTGCTTTTTGAAAGTCTGCCCTGAGGTTGGCACTCATGGTTGTGAGCCACTCCAGCAATGTTTTCCCCAGGAGTTGAAATTAGAGGGGGTGTTTGAATGTACAGGGTGTGTGTGTGTTGGAAAAATGACTAAATTGGAAACACAGCATGTACTAGTTAACCACTGGGGGGAGGGATGGGGGAGTTTGGGGGGTGGGGGTATAGGGAAATCTCTTGACAGCTTGCTACTAATAACATTAGATCTCTGATTTCAGTCAGTCAATAGCAGGAAATATGGAATTAAAGGCTGCCACACTGTCTTTAATTCACCTTGTCAAATGCAAATAATTCAGGCATAACGTGAGAGTTAAGGATGAGGCACTGTAAATGGCATAGTATGGAATTTCCTGGCTTTTATGGTGAGGATGGAAGAAAGAAATTATGTCCTGAACTTTATCATCAAAAACCAGCCTAGTCTCTAGGGTCTTTACAGACCCAAGCATATTTTAGTCAGTTTTAACATTTGTATTAAGCAGCCAATACACTGGAATGGTTCTGCCATTAGATACATGTTTATTCATTCATTCATTCAAGCAGTTTTTAAAAGTGAGCTACATATCTATATGACTCAAACAGGACTCATCTGATCTGTTAAGCAGGTCCACTTTGAGTAGACAGATACTTCAATATGTGGAAGTTCCAGGAATTTGCAAAACAGATTGGCTAATCTTTAATCCTTTATACAAAAAACATCAAAAGCAAGATGATTTCCAGCAGTGAAAATCCATTTAGCATCCTAGTACGTTTCAGCTTTTAGGTGAAGCTGCCTCTGGAATCCCTTCAGTGAGTGAAATCCTGGCCTCATTCAAGTCTATAGGAGTTTTGCAATTGACTTCCATGGAGCTGGGATTTTACTGTTTCATACTAGCCATCTGGTTACCAGCCTCACTGGACTACAAATCAACAACTCTGGTTGCTTAGATCCCAACTGAACAGGTTCAGTTCAGGAAAATACTAAATCATTGGGATGCTTTAAAGTTTCAGGATTAGGAATATTTTATGCGGGGGCTGGCAGACTAAACTGAAAACTAACATTACATATGAGGTATCTCGAGCCAGGTTCCGTGAGTAGCACTTAACATGCTGTTGGGGATCCCCAGAGCTGCGAGTCATTGTTACCTCTCTGCCGCAGCGAGAGTTAACTTTGGAGTCATCCTGGATAGTTCTCCGAAAGCACCTGCTCAATGTGCAGTGGCAGTCAAAAAATACAGGGGTGCCTAGGGTCACAAGCATTGATGTCAATGGGATTATTCATAGACTCGGGTCCTATTCAACACAGACAAATAATTTCAGCAGGACAAATAGTTACAATTTCAATGAACATTTGTGGGAAATATTGTGTGGGCTTTGTCCAACTCTGGTGAGGAGACTGATGAATGTCTCAGAAACAAGGGTGTCAGGGCCTGAACAAGAGAGGTGCTGGGCAGCTAAAACTTCCATTGACATTGTATGTAGTGTCTGTACACAGGTTTACAAAGGTCACCTCATTCACCTTCAACGTGACCTGCTAACACAGGAGACTTCTACTCTATTTTTGGCTTGATTCATATTTACATTAAGGGCTTTGGTCACCTGAGAGATGGAACTGTCAATCTCCAAGGTCTGTATGGGCTTGTTGACATGTGTACAGGGCTGGGAATACTGTTTTCTCCTTAAATGTCCTAACATAGAAGAACTCTTTGCAAACTGAAATACCCAGATGTCACAAAAACAAGAGAAGCCTTAAAGCTGGTGTGATAGTGGACATGCAGTAAACTTCAGGCAATTTGAAAAGAACACCACAGGGAACACTGGCAGATTATGTATCAACTGAAAGAGAACAGTCATCCCAAAATAAAAATATTGGCCCACAGTTTTAGCAATGTACATGCCGGGATTCACACTGAGTTTGTGTTTTTTGGGTAGCAGTCCCTTAAGCATCAACTGCTACTGTGCGTGCTTTTATCTCTAGCTCTCTTTTCAGTACATGTACTGATAATTTCTTTTTCTAATCTCGAGGCTCCCTGGCCCTGCCTTCAGGATTCTTTAGTAGCCCTGCAGCTAACTAAAGTGACATATTTCAGAGGGGTAGCCATGTTAGTCTGTATCAGCAAAAACAATGAGGAGTCCTTGTGGCACCTTAGAGACTAAGAAATTTATTTGTGCATAAGCTTTCGTGGGCTAAAATCCACTTCATCAGATGCATGGAGTGAAAAAAAGTAGGCAGGTATAACTGTACAGCACATGAAAAGATGAGAGTTGCCTTACAAAGTGGGGGGTCAGTGCTAATGAGGCCAATTCAATCAGGGTGGATGTGGCCCATTTCCAATAGTTAACAAGAAGGTGTGAGTATCAACAGAGGGAAAATTCCTTTTTGTAGTGACCCAGCCACTCCCAGTCTTTATTCAGGCCTAATTTGATGGAGCCAAGTTTGCAAACTAATTCCAGTTCTGCAGTTTCACATTGGAGTCTGTTTTTGAAGTTTTTGTTGTTGAAGAATGGCCACTTTTAAGTCTGTTATTGAGTGTCCAGGGAGATTGAATTGCTCTCCTACTGGTTTTTGAATGTTACAGTTCTTGATGTCTGGTTTGTATCCAGTTATTCTTTCAAGTAGAGACTGTCCAGTTTTGCCAATGTACATGACAGAGGGACATTGCTGGCACATGATGGCATATATCACATTGGTAGATGTGCAGGTGAACGGGTCTCTGATGATGTGGCTGATGTGGTTAGATCCTATGATGGTGTCCCTTGAATAGATATGATAGCATGAAAGGACACAAATCAGACATCAAGAATCGTAACATTCAAAAGCCAGTAGGAGAGCACTTCAATCTCAATTGGACACTCAATAACAGACTCAAAAGTGGCCATTCTTCAACAACAAAAAATCAAAAACAGACTTCAAAGAGAAACTGCAGAACTGGAATTAATTTGCAAACTTGACACCATCAAATTAGGCCTGAATAAAGGCGGGCGGGGATGGGTCACTACAGAAAGGAATTTTCCCTCTATTGATACTCACACCTTCTTGTCAATGGTTGGGAATGGGCCACATCCACCCTGACTGAATTGGCCTTGTTAGCACTGATCCCCCCACTTGGTAAGGCAACTCCCATCTTTTTATGCCCTACATAATTATACTTGCCTACTGTATTTTTCACTCTATGCATCTGATGAAGTGGGTTCTAGCCCACGAAAGCTTATGCCCAAATAAATTTGTTAGTCTCTAAGGTGCCACAAGGACTCCTCATTTTTTTTAAAGTGATACAGTGACCACCAACACATCACTTTGCTACATTTTCATCATAATGGCAAATACACACACACACAACAGGAAAAGTAATGGGCTGGAAATTTCAAGTACAGGCTTTCTTTAGAGACAGCGAGCACGTCTAGGTTTTGGCAGGGTCAGAAATATGAAAGTAGATTTCCCCATAATTTCTTTTTACCAAAATCATGAAGGGTAGATGTACATTTTTTATAAAAATTATTGGACTTTTTGGACATGAAGAAAAGCCTGAGTTTGGGGCACAGTTTTGACATCAGTTCTTGTTCTTATTTTAGTTTGCAAATTCCATAAAAATAGCCCTTTTGGGACTCAGTGTTCCTGATCATCCCTGCAAACATCAGCCTGAGAGTTGGAGAAATCATCCAGCAACAGAGACAGGCAACAATTGAACAAAAACTTTAGACTTCCTGGCACTCAAAGCAGCCCCACAAAGATTAGCTCACCACATGCTGAGAAATCAGTGCAAGTGAAGATGGATGATAGAACAGCAGCTGTGCATATCAAAAAGCCAGGAAGGATGAAGACTATCTTCACTCTACCAGAAAGCAACCAATATCTTCCTCTGCATGAGCCAAAGAGGATCCAACATCCATTATATGTAATTCCTACCCCAAGAGAGACTGACTCCCCAGGCAGACTGGTCCCATAGTGTGAAACACTTTTCAAAAGAGTTTGGATTATATCAGGAAGTCTTGACGTTTGTAACTGAACTCTGAGGAAAGGGAGCACCAGAAGCAGATTGACTGCTCTCAGATGACATTTACAAACTTCCCACATTCTGATCCAGGACAAACTCGCCGACAGCATGGAATGTGGATGAACTCTCCTTCCCTTGGAATCCACAGTCTTTTCCTTCCCCAACTAATCTAATGCTACCCCCCACCCCCAAAAAAATAAAATAAAATAAAAGGATCAACGGATCATGGAGCAGATTTTGTTCTCAGTTACATCAGTATAAATCAGGAATTATTCCACTGAGTCAATGGCATTATCCACCCACAGGTATAAAATCTGTGTGAGATCAGAATCAGGGCCCATGACCGTAAATCTCTGAAAGGATGATCACACTGGAACCGGTATTCACAAGTACTGTTAAATATGGCCACACAAACCAACTCCAAACCAAGACAAAATCCTTTACCAAAATTCACGGGCAAATCAGCATTCATGACTTGGAAATGGAAGTACGAGATCGTCCAAAGGGTACTTTATCAAACAGTTGAAGTTGTTTCAAGAAAAGAATTTCCCCATTACTCTACTCACAATGCATATTTTGTACACAACCATGTTACTGCCCAAAAATAATAGTAAATGTAGTACAGAGTAGCATCATAGTTAAAATCAGTTCTTACAGGTTAATTCATAACAATTAGAGCTGGGCAGAAATTACAAACTGTTTTCTGCAAACAGGGGATGCTCTAGGCATTTTGCCGCCCCAAGCATGGCAGGCAGGCTGCCTTCGGCGGCTAGCCAGAGGAGGGTCCGCAGGTCCCGCGGCTGCGGCGGACCCTCTGCAGGCATGCCGCCGAAGGCAGCCTGCCTGCCACCCTCATGGCGACCGGCAGAGCGCCCCCAGTGGCTTACCACCCCAAGCACGTGCTTGGCATGCTGGTGCCTGGAGCCCCCCTGTCTGCAAAACAGGGCAGGATATAATGGTCTATATCTATTTTGAATCCAAACCGGAAAGTCATATAGTGCATGTAACCCAAGACTGAGCATCAGCAACAGCTATTAACCATGAAATGATCACATATTCCATCATATTTTCAGGTGGACAATAGGAGATGGCATTCAATGTCAGACATGAGCAATAAGTCTTTGTATTGACCTGACAGAGAAGGCAAAATTTAAGGGCAAATGAAAGGCAGAATTTACTGGCTAATCACATGATTATTCTCAGTCATTTAGTAGCCAGAAAGGACTCTCAAGGAAACTACTGTAAAATATATAGGTCCAAATGTTCAGAATGATCACTCCATTGCTGGATGCCCAACTCAAGCTATCACTTTCAGAGGATCTGAGTCCTGTAGTTTCCATTGCTTTCACTGCACGAGTAAAGACTCGGCACCTTTGAAAATTAGACTCATGGTGTCTCAAGTTGGGCACCTATATATTGAAGCACCCAAACTCAGAGGCCATTCTGATAATTTTGCACATAGAGACAAATTCTTTCCTTAGATACGCACACAAACTAGCCACAAATTTCAATGGCTCCTGCATGCATGTATTTGAGAGCAGCATCTGACCACAGGCTATATGGTTACTGTCCAAAGAAGGCAACGAGAAATTGTAAGTGGTATTTTATGCAGAAAAAGTAAAGCTTTGAAAAGTCTTCCACTAACTAAATGCTTCATGGTTCTTTAAATGGCAGGATGGTTTTTGATGGACAGAAAATACCATGTTGGTGTTTTCTCCTGAATTCATCCAGTTCCTTACAGACAATCATACTCTCTGCAGAAACTGTTGATTAAACAGTCTGTCTAACACAGAAAGTCACATAATATGTCATTAAAATTATTTGTAATGCACTACAGGAGACACACCAGTGCTGTCAGAATCCATGGAGCTGGTTAACTTCACCTTGATTTACAGATAAACAGATGAAGTCTGTGACTTCCACTTGCTGACTGCATGCAAGCAAACTCCCGATTACATGCTGAACTCTGACTCTTTGGAATTAATTGGGACCACCTGGAAGTGTGACAGTAGCTCTGGTGTTACCGATCTCATCAGAGTGTTGTCCTCAATAACACTATTTGCATTGAAAAGTTAAGTCTTGCTGCTGTCTCCACAGAAATAATAACCTAGATGAACCTGAAAGGTAGACAGACATACTGTAATGCTGGATGAAAGATTTCACCCATCAAATGATAATGGAGAAGTGAGGGTGGGAGTTGCTTATTTTGTGGAAACAATATAGCTGTGATGCCTTCGTTTTTTCAGCAGGGCAGTGTCTTGATTCATGAGTTTTTAGCACAAATAAAAACCTAAAAATTCAAAATATAGCAACTGCAAAATACACAAAATGATGGTGAATTTGTGAACTTCAACAAAATCAGGTAAAAGGTTTCAGTGCAGCTACCTCTGGATCGATTGGTCAGGCTTGCCACAGTCTGAGGCTGCTCTCACTCCAATTTTACCCTTGTGTAACTCCACCGGCTTCAGTGAATTTTTTTTACACCAGTTTCAGAGTGGTAGCCGGGTTAGTCTGTATCAGCAAAAACAACAAGGAGTCCTTGTGGCACCTTAGAGACTAACAACTTATGCCCAGATAAATTTGTTTGTCCTCTCACACTGGTGTAAAAAACAACGAGGAATCCTTGTGGCACCTTAGAGACTAACAAATTATGCCCAGATAAATTTGTTAGTCTCTAAGGTGCCATAAGGATTCCTCATTGTTTTTACACCAGTGTGAGAGGACAATCAGACTTTACATTGCTAATTATGCTGTTTCTAAGGTATCCTTCTCATTACCTTCATCTCTGAGAGATGAAGGAATACATTTAAAATGAGCTCAAACTACACTTTGTACTCATCTGCTTTTTCAAGTCTTTTATAGATTTATGAAGGAAGTTCAAACAACCCAACAAGCCCCTTTCCCAATATCTGCTACATATCTCACTAAAGAGGCTGTCACAAGTCAGAAGTTAATTTGTTCTACAATCCAAGCTACTTTTAATGCGGACTTTTTGTTGACACATTGGAACTCAATCCTATAAACATTTACTGATGTGAGTCATTTAGATCACATCCATTGTCCCACTGAATTTGATGAAAACAAATTAAGGAAATGACAAAGTTCTTCCTTTTGCTGCTTTAGCAAAAATGTGTCAAGCCATTTAAACCAGTTTGTGGCTCACGTTTATCGAAGGTAATGCACAGCCATTATATGGCACCAAAGTTTGAATCTTTTCTGTTAAGAAACATTGAGATCAACAGTAAGACCAGACTTTGGGAGGCAAAGAGAGGGAAGTCCATGTCCAGGGGAACATTTGCCCAATATTATTTATCTGGGAACAGAATGGAACCCTCTTTCTAAAAGAAAAACACAAACAGAATATTAGGGGCATAACTAACACATGGGGTGGAATATGCTTTGTAGACCAGACCTCCTTCGCTGCCTTACCTCCAACTCAATCCAATGGAAAAGATGCATCCTTCAAAGGACATTTCTCATTGGTAGGTATGCCCATATTTTGTTTTGTTTTGTTTTTCATTTGTGAGAGTTTTGCTTGGTTGCTTTAAAATAAAGGTCCATTATATTAAATGGTTTAAAATGCTTTTGTCAAAGCAGCTAAGAATAGGGAATCATGGGGCAATATCAATTCCTTTTTCAGTTCTACCCAGAGTTCTCCTTATTTGCTCAATTTATCAAGTACTGAGAATTGTTCTGGTGACAGTCTGGTGATGGCCTAAATCTCTGTGATCTTTAAAGCTCATGTCTGGCACAGATGTTTCTGTTATTTCATCTACTTTTTGTCTGTTTGTAAAAGGCTCAGCTCAAGTTAACACATGTAGAAGTCCTGGGACTTTAATAGCAGTTAACTACCTGAAATTCCCATTGGAACTGGCAGATGCTTTAAAAATGCTATTATTCCTCTGAGTTAACAAAGGGCCCATGACACAGCATAAACCTCCCCAAATGTAAATAGACACTGTTTTTTTTGATACAATGTGGATATGGGGGAGAGATAAGGATGATGGGAAGAGCAATGCTTAATGGCCTGGAGGATATGCCATGGAAAACAGCTTTGCACTGAGCAATTTTTTTTAATAGGTCCCAACAAGGATATGAAAAAAAAAAATGAGCGGCTCTGTTGCAGGGGTTATTATACTGAAGAGAAAACCTGACGTTCTGCAAAAGGCACACAATGGAAAGGAGAGGAAGATAGTGTGTGTGTGTGTGTGTGTGTGTGTGTGCACGCAGAATATTGGGGGGGAGATGCCATTCTAGGATTTTGTGTTTGTTTTTATTTTCAATTCATTCCAAAACCCCTGTCTAAATACTCCCTGAACTTTGGATCCAGCTCTGAATTTTATGACTCAGGCCTACCTCCAATCTTCAATTTTCTCTATAACTCCAGGGCTTCTTTTTCCTTCTCTTTGTTTTGTGCATGTGTGTGTTTGTAATCCTGGTTTCCATTACACCAACTTTCTTAGTGAGTGTGGGTGTATCTGGAGTGATACAATACTGAGCAGCAGCTTTAACCTAGTTATCCTACTTTCACATCCAGAGATGTCTAGCTGAGGTCAGCCACAGAGCTCATTAACACAGTAATTGCTCCCAGTTTGGATACTTGCTTGGTCTCCTACTGATATTTGGTCTGTTAATTCCAGGGAGATTTTGCTTGTATGTTTTCAGTCAAGAAAATTTGAGAGCCAAGAAAAGAAAGGTTTTCACCAGCTCAAAAAGTGAAGTGAACTGAAGATTCCAGTTCTGCAGAGAGACTAATAGAGACAGAAAATATTAATGAAACAATAAAGATACATCCTTTCATAGAATCATAGAATCATAAAACTGGAAGGGACCTCAAGAGGTCATCTAATCCAGTCCTCTGCATTCAAAGCAGGACTACGTATTATCTATATCATCGCTGACAGGTGTATTTCCAACCTGCTCTTAAAAATCCCCAATGATGGGGATTTTACAATCTCCCTAGGGAATTTATTCCAGTGCTTAACCACTCTGACAGGAAGTTTTTCCTAATGTCCAACCTAAACCGCCCTTGCTGCAATTTAAGTCTGTTGCTTCTTGTCCTATCCCCAGAGGTTAAGAAAAACAATTTTTCTCCCTCCTTCTTGTAACAACATTTTATATACTTGAAAACTATCATGTCCCCTCTCAGTCTTCTCTTCTCCAGACTAAACAAACCCATTTTTTTCAATCTTCCCTCATAGGTTATGTTTTCTAGACATTTAATCATTTTGGGTGCTCTTCTCTGGATTTTCTCCAAATCTTTCCTGAAGACGTCAAAAGATCTACTGTCAAATATCAGTTCAGTCTCACTCTAGGGAGGGTGAAGTGTCAGAAGAAGCAGGATTTTCAAAAATAGTAAACGTCTGTTAAAAACTTAACATGCAAATGGAAAGGTTCTGATCTCTCATTGCCCTTCACCTTATGTAGCCATTCATACCAGCACAATGGGAGTTTAAACTGCTGCTAAATCAGAATGGTGTAAATGTCTACACAAGATGCAGGCCCATAGAGACTGAGACCCAGTGACTTTCAGCTCATTACCCAAAAAAGTTGTACTTTCGGTATGCCATGTTCTGGCTATTCAGCACAGGTGAAGGCTGCTCACCCACACTAAAAGAAAAGACAAAAACCAAAGATTGAGAATTACTTTTTTAGGTATATCTTTGTAATATGAATTGAAAGCTGGCTAGAATTCGGAGTGCAGAATATTTGGTAAAATTAAATGTAACCAAATTCCCAGTGAACGAGTGAAAAGCAAGAGTGTAAGCCCCATGCTGGTCTGTAATGTGTTGTGTATGGTCAGTGTGCTGACAGACTTTACAAACACACAGCACACAGCACATTCTGCAAGTGGCTTGTTTACACAAGGCAACTTGTGCCCTTCTATAGCTGTAGCAGACTGTGTCCAGTTCAAAAATCAAACAGTGACACTGGGCCAAAGAGTCTTTAATGGTCATATCTATGGTGACCCCTACAGATTAGTCATCTTTTGGGTTTGGAAATTAAGCAATAATGGGCCTTAAACTGCTATTTCATTCACCTTCAGCTCCTCTCCAGGGTCCTATTTCTTCTCCTCTGTCCCATTTTACCTGTAAAGCAGAAGAATACACCCATGACTGAACCTCTGCATGCAGGGAGTCAATAAAGGGCTAATTTTCAAAGCAGTAAAGGTGAACTAAAAACTTTTGTAAACTAAAAAACAGTGAAAAACTCCCAACAAAGTAGCAGAAAATGTGTGTGGACTTCATTAAAGCAAAGTGTTTGAAAAATCACCTCCTTTTGACAGACCTGCCAAGACCTGAGATCAGGATGCTGTGTTTCCCCTACAGCTAGGGTTACCAGACAGCAATGTGAAAAATCGGGACAGGGGGTGGGGGGCTATAGGAGCCTATATAAGAAAAAGCCCCAAAAATCAGGACTGTCCCTATAAAATGAAGACATCTGGTCACCTTACCTACAACAGCTAGTGTCATCACTGATACCCAATGCTGTAGGCGTGCTTAAGTGTTTGCCGAACTGGGGCCTGGGGATTGAAAGTGACTATTTATTTTTTCATAGTTATAGCAGGTATCTTTTTTCTTTCTCAGTCTTTGCTCCAGCAGTTTAGTTAAGGTTGCTCCACTCTGGCTCTTTTATGAGCCCCTTCTGATTTCTGATACATATGTGTGCTTCGCTGTGAACCTTGCAGACCGAGTGTGAGTAGTGGCGTGCAAGCAACACCGGTCTGCTCACTCCATAATGGAGATCCAAAAGAATGTGGCTCTTGGGTTAGCTCAGCCAGTTTGATTTTACAAGAGAGCACCTGAAGCACAGCTGGAAATGATCGTTTTATTAATATTTCTTTATTAACAACAATGTATGCAATGTGAACTCAAGTGATGGACACCCTCTTTACTGAGTGTATTGTTTTCTCCCTCCCCCCCCAATAAAAAAACAGCCTCAGCAAAATGTTAGGCCTTATATTCACAAGGAAGTTGCACCAATTTAGTTAAATCTGTTTTTAACCAATTTAGTTTAAATGATGCATACACCTGCGTGGACTCTCCTTTTTCAGTTTAAGAGTGGGTCCAGTCAAGAGTGATTCCCAATAGACTTAAGCTAAAGTGAAATACACCCGGTTTAAAGGGAAAGAAGAGTGTCCAGACATGCTTTTACACCAGTTTAACTAAACTGGCTTAAAATCACACCTTCAGTTAAACCTGTGCAATTGTTTTATGTAGAACAGCCCTGAGGCCTGGGTCCTCTGATGCAGGGGTTCCCAATGTTTTTCTTTCTGAGCTCCCCCTTGCAACATACTATAAAAACTCCATGGTCCAGCTGTGCCACAACTGTTTTTCAGCATATAAAAGCCAGGGCTGGTGTTAGCGGGTATCAAGGAGGACAATTTCCTGGGGCCCCACACCATAGGGGGCAATGTGAAACTAAGTTGCTCAGGCTTTGGCTTCAGCCCCAAGTGGTGGGGCTCAGGGCCCTGGGCTCCAGTCCCACATAGCAGGACTTTGGCTTTCTGCCTTGGGCCCTAGCGAGTCTAATGCCAGCCATGCTTGGCAGACCCCCTGAAATGTCACTGAGCAGTACTGGTACTATATTCACTGTCCAGTGACTGCTGTCCTTTACTGAGCCACACCTCAGCTTTGCCACCTTGTCCAGGGGAACCAAGGAACGGTTTTATATTTTGAGAAGCTGTCCCAATCCCCAGGGCTTGGTGCAGAGATGGGATTGTCTTAGGGAACTTTGTTCACCCCTTAAACTCCCAGGCGCCAATAGAACAGTCAGAAACCAGTATCCATCTGCCACTCATTCCTGGCCAGTCCAGCCCAGCCCAGCATAGACCAGGTCCAGCAGTCTGAACTCATCTGATGGTTTTTGTTTTGTTTTTTAAACCACAATTATCCACACTACCTGAGTCACACACCAAAGGCCTCGCTATCTGAGTCCCCATGATGTTTATTCCCAAGCATCATCTAAAATGAAAAATAGAACAATGCCACCTTTCCTGATTCATTCCTTGTCCAAGAGAGGTGGGAGCAGAGAATATGCTCCCCATTTTGTTCCCTGCCCCCAACAACCTACATCTGTCTCTGCCCTCAATTGAACACAGATGCCAGGAAATATTTCTGCTGTAAGACTGAAGTGAAAACACATGGAGGGAAAAAATCCTACATTTGCATTTTAATTACTGTCATCTATAGAAACTTGGATAGTGCTGGGGAGATCTTTGAATCAAGCACACAGTCGTGTGTGCGTGTGTGTGTGCACACACGTGTGCATGTGCTCTTGCACAGTAACTTACAACATGCAATAGCTCACCCTGTATTTTTGGCTGTAATGCTACACTATTTTTTAAAAAAAGATTAGATGTTTCCTTTTATTGTTAATTCAGAGAAACATGATCCCAGCCAGATTAGTGTTACCAAGGCTAAAACTGGGGGTGATGTTATACTACATTCTCACTTTGTCTGTCTTGTCGATTTAGGATGGGATTTTCAAATGCACCCGAGTTAGGAGCACAAGTCCCACTGAACATTAATGTGACTGGTGTCCCTAACTCAATCAGGTGCTTTCAAAAAACTCACCTTTGTCAACTCTTTGAGACTGTGACTGTCTCTAACCATGTACATGTACAGGGCCTACCACAATAGGGACTCAATCTTGACTGGGGCCATTTGACTCTATTGTAATAAATAAATAAATTAATTAATCGCTTCATCCTTTAAAAAAACAAAAACAAAAAAAGCCTTGTTTTCCTTTTTCCCAGCTGGCTTCAGTGAGAATTACCGGGGTGAACAGAATAGAGAGCTAACCCTCACCCACAACAAATCATTTCAAATCACTTCATTTGACTTGTATTGGAACTTGGGGGAACTAGGCAATGTCTGAAGAACTGCAAACCCATCTGAAAGTCTAGAATGTGTAGAACCTTTTGAAATTTTTTTTCTCTTTTTCTCTCTCTGGGTCATAACAGTAACTTAAGGATTCCATCTGCTAAGACCCACTACATTTTAGTATAGTCTCAACAGTTCTGTCCTGGTGCTACTAACTGTTATACACAGAACCCTGTTACAGGGCTCCCAGGGTTTCATGGCAATACTTTCCGACAGAAACATACACATTCTTCTTACAGTCAAATACTTCTTGACTTTCAGAGCTAGCCAGGTACAGAGTGTACGCAACTTTCTCTTCTGCTCCTTTTTAAGCATCTGCAAGTTGCTTTACAAGAGTCCCGATTCTGCAACCCCTAATCACAGTGCTACTAAGTGGGAGTAAGGATTGCAGAATTGGGCCAAAATTCTTCCAGCTACCTAAGGGTAGAAAGAGGCCTTGAGCATTTGCAGTTATTGTGTTTCTTGTTTGACTTGGAAAACTTCCACTGATTTTTCTGGGAGGACTTTCACTCATTCACACATTTTTGCCAGATTTGTTTGTTATTTTCTGGCCAGACCTCCTGAACAGGGTCTATCAATAACTAGCAGAGACAGGCATTAAAATGAATGATGTCTGAAGTTTGTTGAGGAACATGCAGATAGAGTACAAGCAGCCTTCTGCATGCTCAGACAGCCCCTTCCCTGAGACTCTGATGGGACTTGGAGAACCACAAGGAAGTCACCAATCCCTTCTGGGATCACAGGTCACTGCCTACCTCCAGCAATCAACTAAGAATAAGTACACCATCCTATCACCTTCCAGGAGTGAGACACACCATGTTACATATGCAAGGGCACAGGAACGGCCCTAGCCATTTTGCCAGCCACTGAGTCTGCAAAACCTCTCAAGAATAGGCTCCTGAATGAGATTTCTAGCATGTCCACTTGGTGATTCCCATTACTGATAACAGGAGTTATGCATATGGCCCTCACTGCCCTGTGGCAAGTCCTGCTCTTGGCTTTTTTGGGACTCAGAGCTGGAACTTAGGGGGATTCACTTTAGATACAGATGCTACAGAAATGTTCTGCCAAAGCCTACGGGAGCTTTTATTTCCTGAGCTCACTTCATAAGTTGGAAAAGCTGCTGTTGGGCTGTAACTTATTGAAAGAAAAAAAAAGACAAAGTAGATTGGAAGTCTGTGCCTCACCAATAAGCTGAGCCTGTTGGGTTGGTTTCCATCCTAAAGTGGATCCCCAAGGGAACGGGGTGATCACTCCTCTCCTCCCCTTCACTTTGAAGCTGCCTTTCTGCACCCCGCTTATTAACTCTTTAGTTCACTTCACCACAACAGTTCCTCATGCTCTCTGCCAGGGTGGGGTTATTGCCATTCTGTTGACTCAGATGGTAAGGAGGGTTGCCCTAGAATTGGAACAGCCCTAATCTGTCTCATATGTTTTTCATTGTTCCCAATAAAGGGACTTTCCTGCTCGACATCTGGTCAGAGGCTGGCACAGCTGATCTAACCACTGCCCTCCCCAGGGATATAGGTCAGCTGGGGAGGAGGGCTGCAGTCTCATTTCATTCCCCACAGGAGCAGTAGGAATCTATACGATTGGATATTGAGTATACTAAAGGATCCCCTCCATCATCCAAAAGCAAACCTTCATTATGTTAAGCAGACTGGACAATTGTGTCCCCTGCTCTATACCTGCCTTTCTGCTTAAAGGCTTAAACAAGTGCTGGTTTTGATTAGATCATTCCTGGTTGGTCTTAGGTCTTTGTTTCCTAATGTCCATCAGGCTAGAAAGTTTCATTACGTCAAGCACACAATTGCTGGTGACCTCTGGAGGACTCCTAACATACAGTACTTCGTGTCACAGTAAATGCATTATGCAGTTCCTGTTAACTTCTATATTCCTGGATTTCAGGATCAGGCCAGCCATTTGCTCCTACAATACAGCACCTCCCTATGTTTTTGTTGGTCTAAATCAAGTGTATCCAGGTTTCCTGAGCACTACAGTGAGTGAACCTGGGGAGCTGCACTGAAAAAGAATGTTTCTCTCAAGTGGAGCCATGTCACCAATAAACTTGTGATTGGAAATTTTTAGTAAGTTTGGCAAAAAACTTAATTAAATTTAAAAAGTGAGCAACGGTGATCTTTTTCTTAGTGCAGCTTGGTGGCATTGTGTCTGAGAGTTGAGGGGCTGATGGCTAGGCCTCTGCTCTCAAATGAAAGAAAAGGCCTTTTAATGGCAATTCAAATGCATGAATTGAATTTTCCATGAGGTTCTTACCCAACATGTAGCTTCTGTGCTAGTTGGCTGCACTCCTGAAGACCTCTCCCTCAAAGCCTACATGATGAGGCCAAGTGCCACAAACTTTTGGTAACCCCCAAATAAACTTGTAGCCCTGCTTAAAAGTCCCATTCTACATGTCACACAGATGAAATCAAGTAGAAATAGCCCTCCATTACATGCTTTTTATATAAGGAGTGAGGTGAGGGAGTTAAAACCAATTGTGTGTTGTCTCTCTTCTCATTTCTCTTGATTGTGTTCTTTATCCACAGTCTCTTTCTATTGTGTTTTCTCCCTACAATTGTAAGAGCCTTTTTCTCTTTGTTTAAAACAGAAAACACGAAAGGAGTTCTCTCAAATTGTACATATAAGCATCTTTTAATTGGGGGGAAAGGGAAAAACAATCAAAAGAAATATGAACACTCAGGATATATATTTACCAATAAGAAAATAAGCAATACAAATCGTTTGCATCAGGAGTTTAGTCAACCCACTATTCCAAGTAATAATTGTCCAACTTATGGAGTTCCAGAACTCTTAGTCCCACGACAACCCCCATCCACCTAAAACCACACTCATGAGTCCAAAGAGACTCATAGTAGTCGGGGGCGGGGAGGGGTGAGAAGGCAGGGGCTGGCCTCTCCTCTACCAATCTATTCCAGTCCAGACCACCCTATCAAGTCCCACTCTGATATGCAGCTATTTGATCCAGCTCTGTGATACCAGCTCTGCTTCTGCTGGCCTGGGGCATTGTGAAGTCAACTCAGTGCTGCCCTGGTTATCAGGGTGCTTAAAAGCCTTCTCTGTGCTCCACTAAGTCAAGCCTCCCAGTGAGGACAGATCCAGTTCACTGCCACCACTTGTCCAGTTCCACAAATTCACTCCTCACAGAACACAGACTCTCCAAGCGGGGAACCCACAATAAAACAGGACACTTGCACATCGCCCCTGCTCTGTGAATTGGTGCTGCAGTTCTCTAGAATTGAGCCTCATTCCCCTGCTGAATCTGAGTTTTGTTACTAAGCCAAAGCCTGACAGTTATACTATTCAGGGTGACCTACTCATGCCAGGGGATATCCAGAAAATTCCTGTGCCCTTTCATTAGTATAATAATACTATTGAACTATTATCATATTTACAAATCAAAATAAACAAATTCCAACCAAAGCAACAACATTCAGTTGCTGGAATTATTGGCAAACAAAATTAAAATTCATGTAAATGAAGCTGGCCAGAACTGGCTTTCTCCTTTCTCCCCTATAGAGGGAGCAGAGTTCCAGCCCTATATGTATTCTGGCTCTGGGGCTTCCATCGGTCTAGTTAGGTTGTAAGCTCTTTGGGGCAGGGATTATCTCTTGCTATTTGTTCATACAGTGACTAGTGCAATGGGTGCTCTAAATACCACTGTCATACTAAGGAAAGCATTGGAGAATACCATCACTTTTAGGGGGACATACTATTACCCATTCCTCCAAGTGTGAATTCTGCTCCATGGCCTATAAATTAAATGAGACCTTTGCCTGAGGAGGGAGTTTAAGGAGTTTGAGTTTCTTTTGCTGCTTGAGTGGTATTTTTGAAATCTCTCAACACTGGCATCTTGTCAGATTAGTTTGTGTGGTTTTAACATGGATGTGATTTTGTAAATTGAAAGACATATTTAAAAAGTCAGATCTGTACAAAATGCACTTTGGAGCTCTAGTAATTCTACACTAATTTAAAATAAAACAATCCTGAAATACAAGTGGTCTCAAACCAAAAACCTAGATCCAAAATCCTTAAACTTTGGAGGGGTTTAAAAAAAACCCAGACACAAAATTTGAAGCTTCGGCCCGTCCCTATGTTTAATTCTCTTTAATGTGAAGTTTTAGTCCTACATAGATGGTTTTCATAGAATCATAGAATCATAGAATTCAAGATCAGAAGGGACCATTATGATCATCTAGTCTGACCTCCTGCAAGATGCAGGCCACATAAGCCGATCCCCCCACTCCTTTAGCAAGCGACCCCTGCCCCATGCTTCGGAGGAAGGCGAAAAACCTCCAGGGCCACAGCCAATCTACCCTGGAGGAAAATTCCTTCCCGACCCCAAATATGGCGGTCAGCTGAACCCCGAGCATGCGGGCAAGACTCTCCAGCTATACCCTCTGGAAAAAGGTTAAGAATATCATATCATTGACCCATTGTACTATTTACCAATGTGGCACTTAATTGACCTATTGACTAAGCCCGGTATCCTATCATACCATCTCCTCCATAAACTTATCTAGCTTAATCTTAAAGTCATGGAGGTCCTTCGCCCCCACTGTTTCCCTCGGTAGGCTGTTCCAGTATTGCACTCCCCTGATAGTTAGAAACCTTCGTCTAATTTCAAGCCTAAATTTCCTGACTGACAATTTATATCCGTTTGTCCTCGTGTCCACATTAGCACTGAGCTGAAATAATTGCTCTCCTTCCCTGGTATTTATCCCTCTGATATATTTAAAGAGTGCAATCATATCTCCTCTTATCCTTCTTTTGGTTAGGGAAAACAAACCGAGCTCCTCAAGTCTCCTTTCATATGACAGGCCTTCCATTCCTCGGATCATTCTAGTGGCCCTTCTTTGTACCCGTTCCAGTTTGAATTCATCCTTCTTAAACATGGGAGACCAAAACTGCACACAATACTCCAGATGAGGTCTCACCAACGCCTTATATAACGGGACTAGCACCTCCTTATCCCTACTAGAAATACCTCGCCTAATGCATCCCAAGACCGCATTAGCTTTTTTAACGGCCACATCACATTGCCTGCTCATAGTCATCCTACGATCAACCAGGACTCCTAGGTCCTTCTCCTCCTCCGTTACTTGCAACTGGTGCGTCCCTAGCTTATAACTAAAATTCTTGTTAGTCATCCCTAAATGCATAACCTTACACTTCTCACTATTGAATTTCATCCTGTTACTAATACTCCAGTTTACAAGGTCATCCAAATCTCCCTGGAGGATATCCCGATCCTTTTCCGAATTGGCAATACCTCCCAACTTGGTGTCGTCCGCAAACTTTATCAGCCCACTCCTACTCTTGGTTCCCAGGTCAGCAATAAATAGATTGAATAAAATCGGACCCAAAACCGAACCTTGAGGAACTCCACTGGTAACCCCCCTCCAACCCGACAGTTCCCCCTTCAATACTACCCTCTGCAGTCTCCCCTTTAACCAGCTCCTTATCCACCTCTGGATTTTCATTTCGATTCCCATCTTTTCTAATTTAACCAGTAATTCCTCATGCTGGTACCGTATCAAACGCCTTACTGAAATCCAGATATATTAGATCCACCGCATTTCCCTTGTCTAAAAAATCTGTTACCTTCTCAAAGAAGGAGATCAGGTTGGTTTTAATAATCTTTAGTATGAATAATCAGCTATACAGGTGTAATGTAATCAAGGTTCATTTTAATTAAGTCCTGTTAGGTCACAAGGCAGTATGGTCTAGGAGGGGCCAGTATACCTGAGTTCTGTTCTTAGTTCTTTAAGGCCTTGTCTACACTACAAGACTATTTCGAATCAACTTAGTTCGAATTTGTGGATTCGACCTTATGAAGTCGAATTTGTGTATCCATACTAAATACACTAATTCGAATTTCTGAGTCCACATTCACGGGGCCAGCGTCGACTTTGGAAGCGGTGCACTGTGGGAAGCTATCCCACAGTTCCCGCACTCCCCGCTGCCCATTGGAATGCTGGGTAGAGCTCGCAATGCCTGCTGGGGGAAAAATGTGTCGAGGGTGGTTTTGGGTAACTGTCATCATTCAACCGTCACTCACAAACGCCCTCCCTCCCTGAAAGCGCCGGCGGGAAATCTGTTCGCGCACTTTTCTGGTCGGTTACAGCGCGGACGCCACAGCACTGCGAGCATGGAGCCCGCTGCGATCATCGCTGCACTTATGGCCGTTGTCAACTCCTCGCACCTTATCGTCCACCTGTGCAACAGTCAGCTACTGAGAAATCGGGCGAGGAGGCTCCGGCAGCGCGGTGAGGAGAGTGGCGCAGACCTCTCACAAAGCAGGGTACGCCGGGCAGTGGAGATCATGGTGGCAATGGGTCAAGTTCATGGTGTGGAACGGCGATTCTGGGCCCGGGAAACAAGCACGGACTGGTGGGACCGCATAGTGCTGCAGGTCTGGGATGACACAGAGTGGCTGCGAAACTTCAGGATGCGTAAGGGCACTTTCCTTGAACTCTGTGACTTGCTGGCCCCTGCCCTGAAGCGCCAGGACACCCGGATGCGAGCAGCCCTGAGTGTGCAGAAGCGAGTGGCCATAGCCCTCTGGAAACTTGCCACGCCAGACAGCTACCGGTCAGTAGCGAACCACTTTGGCGTGGGCAAATCTACCGTGGGGGTTGCTGTGATGCAAGTAGCCCACGCAATCGTTGAGCAACTGCTCTCAAAGGTAGTGAACCTGGGAAACGTTCAGGTCATCATAGACGGCTTCGCCGCGATGGGATTCCCAAACTGCGGTGGGGCTATAGATGGGACTCACATCCCTATCCTGGCACCGGCCCACCAGGCCAGCGAGTACATTAACCGAAAGGGCTACTTTTCCATGGTGCTGCAAGGACTAGTGGACCATAGGGGACGTTTTACCAACATCAACGTCGGGTGGGCGGGCAAGGTTCATGACGCGCGTGTGTTCAGGAGCTCTGGTCTCTTTAGACTCCTCCAGGCAGGTACTTTCTTCCCGGACCACAAAATAACGGTTGGGGATGTGCAGATGCCTACAGTGATCCTCGGGGACCCAGCCTACCCGCTAATGCCCTGGCTCATGAAGCCCTATACAGGCGCCCTGGACAGTGAGAAGGAACTCTTCAACTACCGGCTAAGCAAGTGCAGAATGGTGGTGGAGTGTGCTTTCGGACGTCTCAAGGGGAGATGGCGGAGCTTACTCACTCGCTCGGACATCAGCGAAAAGAATATCCCCGTAGTTATTGCTGCTTGCTGTGTGCTGCACAATCTGTGTGAGAGCAAGGGCGAGGCCTTTTTGTCCGGATGGGAGGTTGAGGCAAATCGCCTGGCTGCAGTTTACGCTCAGCCAGACACCCGTGCCGAGAGAATATCCCAGCGGGAAGCGCTCTGTATCCGGGAGGCTTTGAAAGCAAGTTTCCTCGGAGATCAGGGTAACCTATGACTCTCCACTTGCTTTCAAGAGAAACTGACCCTGGGCCTGTGTCAGTTTGTGTCGATTTGGATCTGCGGCTACATGCCTTGTTCTCCAAGTTTCCCCCACTTCCAAAGCACGTTTTTAAGCAAAGTAATTGTTACACTCATTATTAATAAATCTTTCTTTTACTTTGCATTTCTGTTCTGGTGTTGAGACATGGACGCATACTGTGCTGGGCACGGTGTGCACTGACGTACAGACCGCTTCCTCCATAGAGGACTGACATCCTCCTGCTCCTACATAGGTCTCTGGGGTGGGGGACGGATGACAGTGGTTCTGCATGAAGGGGAGGGTTTGCAGGAAGGGGCGAGTGGTGCCTTCTTTGCATAGGGGTTTGGATGACGGCAGTGGGCTGCGGGTTTCTGCGTGGGAAGGGGTGATGGGTGTGGGAGAAGGGTGACTATCTGTCCGTGGATGAGGGCTCTGGTTGGGGCTCAGGGCAGCGGATAGGCTCGTGGATCCGTTGCAAGTGCATCGTAAGGGCAGCCTGCCTTCACAGTAATGGCGTGACAGGCGCTAGGACCCTGGACAATTATACACATTACGAAATGAACAGGGGCAGCATACACAACACAGAATGACCCTGGTGCCTACTGACTGCAGTGTGTGTGTGCCCCGCAGTTGATCCTTTCCCCAAGTCTGTACCCTGGTACTGTAGGCTATACCGTGCAAGTATGAAACCCCTGTCCACCCCATACACCGAAAAATCCTCTGACAGGAAAGACATGACGGAAACAGTGATTAACAGCAAACAGCTTTTATTAATCTAATAAACAGTGGGGGGATGAACCTTGGATTTGGGACTGGCTGAGCCTATAAGGGAAGCACTTCTACAAATTTCTAACGTGAGAAGTGCGGGGTACACGGCCGCTCTGCTCTGGTTCAGTGACAGTTCTCACGTCCTCTACCACCCCTCCGTCTTGTACTTTTGGGTGAGGGGGGGCCAGGACTTCTTGGCTGGTGAGGGCGATTGCAGAGACACTGCAGGGGGGCCCTGTCCTCCAGCCTGTGGTCCTGCAGGACATCAACAAGGCGACGAAGCGTGTCCGTTTGTTCCTTCATGAGACCAAGTAGCGTTTGGGTGGTCTGCTGGTCTTCCTGCCGCCACCTATCCTCACGTTCCATGAGTGTGCGATGCTGCTCACATAGGGTCTCCCTCCAGTGTTTCTGCTCTGCAGCCTCTGCTCGGGAGCAGACCATCAGTTCAGCGAACATGTCGTCCCTAGTCTTCTTCTTTCGCCGTCTAATCATTGCCAGTCTCTGCGAGGGGGATGCCTGGGCAGTCCGGGAAGGACCCGAAGCTGTGTGATGGGGAAAGTTAGTGATTTCCTTGTACAGATACATTTTCGCGAACAGTGAACACCGTCTAGTCAATTTCCATGAAGAAGACCGTACCGGACAACAAGTGTCACGTGGTCTCCAGAGAAGCACAACATTTTGGCCTACGCTCTGATTGGCTGCGCCATTGCACAGGAGAGCGGAGAAGTCGGGAGAGAGAGCAGAATCCCTCTAGCAGAGAGTCCTGGTAAGCCTTACAGTACATTATGCTTATCAGTTAACGGATAGCTGTGCCGTCGTGCTAACGGCAATCTGGAAATCAGATACTATGACCCTTTTGCAGCCACTCCCGACACTGCAGGGGAAAGATCAATGTATGCTTTTCCTGTGTGGCCTACAGCACGTGGCTGCTAAGCGCGGGGCTTTGTTATGCAAAGTATAAGTAAACCATTAAGAACAGTAACTATTCGCTAATTGCCCTAATTAGATGCAGCACTTCAGTAACGAGATTACCCTGAGGCGTGTCTCTCGAGTGCAGAAAGAAAGGATGTTAAGGGAAGCACTTCACCGACCGGGACCCTACGCGGCCATGCTGGTAGAGGCGATGGTTCCCCTGTATCTGAGGATGTCGTGGCGTGGAAGAGTGAGCTTCACCGGAGGACCAAATAGGGCACCTCTTCCTCGAAACCTCCTGCGGAGGGTATTTGAGGAACTGTTTGAAGCATTTGTGGAATTGTCCATGGAGGACTATTGTTCCATCCCAATCTGTGTAGACCTACTGTTCGTTTAGTTTCCCTTTAAAAAGTTTTAGATATAGTATTTATAGATAGAATTTATATTTTTGGTATACATGTTTTCGAGCAAATAAATATTTTCTTGTTTATACGACTTACCGCCTGATCCTTCCCCTGACTCTGAGTCCGGGTTCACGGCCGGTGAGGGTTGGTAGGGGATCTCTGTGAGGGTGAGGAACAGATCCTGGCTGTCAGGGAAAGCGGCATTGTGTTCGCTGTCGCCTGCGCCTTCCTCCACGGACCCTTCGTCGTCTTGCCCATCGGCGAACATCGAGTAGGAACTGTCCTGGCTCACTATGCCATCCACTGAGTCCACGGTCAGTGGTGGGACAGTGGTGGCAGACCCACCGAGAATGGCATGCAGTGCCTCGTAGAAGCGGCATGTCTGGGGCTGTGCTCCGGAGCGTCCGTTTGCCGCTCTGACTTTTTGATAGCCTTGCCTCAGGTCCTTGACTTTCACGCGGCACTGCATCGCATCCCGGCTGTATCCTTTCTGTGTCATGGCTTGGGAGACCTTCTCGAAGGTCTTTGCATTACGCTTGTTGGAGCGCAGCTCCGACAGCACAGACTCCTCGCCCCACACAGCGATCAGATCCTGGACTTCCCGGTCTGTCCATGCTGGGGATCTCTTTCTATTCTTGCATTGGGCTGACTCCTCTGCTGGAGAGCTCTGCATCGTTGCAGGTGCTGCGGAGCTCGCCCCGATGTCCAGCCAGGACGTCAGATTCAAAGTGCCCAGACAGGAAAATGAATTCAAATTTTCCCGGGTCATTTCCTGTGTGGCTGGTCAGAGAATCCAAGCTCCGACTGCTGTCCAGCGCGTCAACAGAGTGGTGCACTGTGGGATAGCTCCCGGAGCTACTAAGTTCGATTTGCATCCACACCTAGCCTAATTCGAGCTAGCAAGTGCGAATTTAGCGTTACTCCACCTGTCGGGGTGGAGTACCAAATTCGAACTAAGGAGCCCCCTAGTTCGAATTAAATGGCTTCCTGGTGTGGACGGTTGAGCGATTAGTTCGAATTAACGCTGCTAAATTCGATTTAAGATCCTAGTGTAGACCAGGCCTAAGTCACCTGCTATGTGATGTTGGCAATTCACTTAAATTCTGTGTGCCTTCGTTTTTGCACATGTAAAATGGGGATAATGATACTTATCCTTCTTTGTAAAGCACTTTGAGATCTATGAATGAAACATGTAATACAAGAGCCAAGTATTAATTATTAATTTATGCTCTGGAACTACTCCATACGAAGCCAGTCAGGACTCTGGGGGAGAATGCCTCCTCTCTGTGAGCATACTATCTCCAGGGCAAGAAGCTTACACAGCTTCAACTTTCCTGGGTCTGACCTCAGAGCATTCAGCATCCCCTTTTCACACTGTGCACTTCCCACAGCGAGTCCGCACAGGAGGGGCTCCTAAGGGAAAGCCAGAGGGCCCTGCACCCCAACTCCGCAGTCAGAAATGACTCTCAGCCAGCCAGTAAAACAGAAGGTTTATTAGACGACAGGAACACAGTCTAAAACAGAGCTTGTAGGTACAGAGAACAGGACCCCTCAGTCAGGTCCATCTAGGGTGGGGTTAGGGAGCCCAGAACCCGGTTCTGGGCCTCTCTCCATTTCCCCAGCCAGCTCTAAACTGAAACTCCCTCCAGCCCCTCCTCTGGCCTTTGTCTCTTTCCCATGCCAGGAGACCACCTGATCTCTTTGTTCTCCAACACCTTCAGTTGGCACCTTGCAGAGAAGGAGGGGCCCAGGCCATCAGTTGCCAGGACACAGGGTGTCGACCATTCTCTGCGCAGACAGCATCACACTGGCCTTCTAGGGCTCTGCAACAATCATACACCATTATCCCACCATCTAGATACTTAAGAAAGGCATAGGGGAAACTGAGGCACCCATCCAGTATTCAGAGAAACATTAAATTATTAATTATTATTATTATTGCTATATTACTATTAGACATTATTATTGGTGGCACTTTATACTTAGAAAAACTGGGGCAAGATCTTTAGCTGATGTAAAATCAACAGAGCTGCACTGATCTACACCAGCTGAGGATCTGGTATCTTTTTTTGGCTGCCAATAGTGTTGCATTAATTAATTTGTTTTGATACTTACCTGTTGCAATGTCTTTTGCTGTAAGCAGAATAAAGAGTAAAGGACATAATGATAGGTTTATAAGATCTCATACTTAACACTTCCCTACAATATGTTTCCAACATATGACAAGGAGAGCACTGCCAGTAAATAAATATGTTAACACGCATTACTAATAAATGAGACAGACTAAACTCTTGGTAGATTGGAAACATTCCTTGTGGAAATCTTTTTAATGTACAGTAATGTAACGAGGCTGTGGTTGGCCATCGATCTCTGTCAGCCACACAGACTTCCCTAGTCTTACAGTGACTTCTGTACATTGTGCAGGTGTCAGGTGGGGATAGTGGCTACCGTATGGCCTTCAGGCAGATTTCTGGTGTAGCAAAAGCTTTCCATTTTGGAACAGCTTGGAATCATTATATGAGCAGAGAAAGTGCTTGTATAAGGTAAAGCAAAGGAAACTGCTAGCCCTTAGGATTTTTGTTTTTTTAATTTCCTGTGTTCCAAACAAATAATAGGGGACCTATTCTAAGCTGGGTGTACTCACATCCTGAGGCCTACAGCTTGGCAATATCAGGCGGTAGTTGGAAGGGAATGTCCATGCTATCCAGTATCAGTCCACCTCTGTCTGGGGAAGAAGACTAATGATTTCCATTTGGGGATCTCCACATTGCCTGTCCATTTACCCACCCATCTTCTGGTTTTGGGGCTGTAGCAGGGTGGACCCTGCTCCTGCCCTGAGGGGTTTAAAAGCAGCCTGGCAGGGCTTGAGAGCTGCGGCTCTAAAAGCTGGGCTGATTGGGGAAGTGGCTGCAGCTGGGCCACACCCCAATCAGGCCACAGCTGGCCCCTATAAAAGACTGGAGGCCAGAAGCCCAGACAGTCTTCCTCTGCCTGAAGAGGAAGAAGGGCTTGGCTGCAGGGGCTATAGGCAAGGTACCTAGAGTGAAGCAAGGCTGGGGAAAGGCTGAGGAGCTCAGGAGTTCCAGCCTAGAAAGCCCCAGGCTGCGGCCTAGCGAAGGGCTAACAGGTACTGGGGGTTGCAGAGGGCAGCCCAGGGGTAGGCCAAAGCAGCAGGTCCAAACCCCTTTGCCTGTGATGAGTAGGCTGATGCTGCAGTCTGCCCCAGAGTGTGGGGCTAGACAATGACTGGCAGTAGCCAATACTGAGGCAAGGTGGGGATAGAGGGTGGGGGATCCCCAAGGGGGGGAGACCCAGAGAGAAAGGGGTTACTGCCAGGGGCAGCACCCCATGTGAAAGGGCACCGGGTCCAGGGAGGGACAGCGGGGGCCTGAGGACAGGTGGATCACCGGCCCGCAGAGGGTGCTCTGGACTGGAGAACAGAGCTAATTCCCGGAGTCACCAGCAGGAGGCGCCGCAGGGGTGAGTCCGACCCATTACAGGGGCCTACAGCCTTAAGCTGCATAGGAAAGGTCAGGAACAAAAGCCCTATGTTTGCCATGTCTGTGCATGACTTTTCCTGGGTATGTTATCTCTGACAGTGGTGGTATCACAAAAATAGTGCAATTCAATGTAAGTCTGACACTGCATTGTGCCACTGCAGGGTAATGTTAAACTATCAACATGTCTATTTTAGATAATATAGCAACAGAGCTGGTCAACATTTTTTCATCAGAATATGACCTTAATTAAAAAATCAACATTTGTCACCAAAAAAGTTGACATTGTTGAAATTATTAATGTTTTTAAAGAAAAAAATCTCACATTATCAAATTTTTTTGGATTAAAAAATAAACAACAAATGGATCCACTTTGAATCCCTCAAAAGGAAAACAACTTTGAAATTTTGAATGTTTATTCCCAAAATATCATTTTCTCAATTTTTCAAGCAGCTTTACATAGTACAGGGGCTGGCACGCTGCTTCCCCGCAGCTCCATTGGCCAAGAACAGTGAACCACGGCCACTGGGAGCTGCGGAGGTCATGTCTGCGGACGGTCAATGTAAACAAAATGCCTGCCAGAGGATTATCCTGATGGGCCACATGCCAAAGTTTGCTGACCCCTGACCTAGTAACTACTGCTGGGTCTCCTGGTTTTGTGAATGGAGGAGAATTGGCATGTGCTGTGTTAGTATGGGTGAGACTATAGGCCAGCCCAAATTTTTTAGAAAACAATGTCCCTTTTTTCATACGCAATTCAATTTACTCCACAGTATATTACAAGGACTTAATCCTAGAATCATAGAAAATTAGAGAAGTGAAAGCCCTATTAGGTCCCTATCCCTAGCAATGTAGATCTATTGTCTTGTCTTTGTCCACTCTGGTTTTAAATGTTCAGAGCAATGGGATATTTTAAAGGGACACTGTCTAGTAAAATTTACTTTTAAAAAAAAATTACTTATGGGCCTAATCCCCATTGCAATTGTTGTGATCTGAGTCCCCCTGTTCTGTTTGGTAGTTTTCATATTCACTTTTGCAAAGATGTAAATAACTACACAAGGTGCAGCAAAGTGGAGAATCAGGCCCACGTATCTTTAGACCAAAGCTGCCATAATACACCAGAAGACCAGTCCAGTATGCACAGAGAACGTCTACCCTTCTCAACCAGAGACAACCCGGGACTGCCAATAGTGGGGAAGGGCGAGCAGAGTCAGGATAGCTGGCTTCAGCCATGTTACTGAGCATGCTCAATCCATTTGAGCATGCTCAATATAAGCCAAGCAGCAAATCGGGGGGGGGGCACATGCCTCCACATGCCCCCCCCATGTCTCGCCTCTGCTCTCCCCCACACATTGGTTGCACACTCAGACCTTTGCAGTATTGTGGCCTGATTTAGCACAGCCCTTAAGCACATTTAAGTTTAAGCATGTGCTTAAGTCAGCCTTAGGGTATGTCTTCCACTGAAGTCAAAGGGAATTAAGGGTGCTTAGCATGTCTTTCATCCTGTTCTACTAGAAACACAAAGGGGAAAAACAAAACAAAACAAATGGAGTCAGTCACTTTAGCAGGGAATATTGTTTCCAAGGTTTGTACAGTCTGAAGTACTTGACAATGTTCTTCAACCCTCCAGTGTTTTGCTGTATTACTGACAGCCTCTGATGTACTGCACAAAGGTGGCTCATGTCCAAGCTTGTACTAACGCTATCCCCGCAAAGTTAATTTCACTACGGTGCACGTTATTAAACAGAGCGCTTACATTGAAAATGTGTAGAAACACATGTAAGGAAACACTGAACGTGTTTGTTATAGGATGGCGTTCCTTTTATACCAACATCATACAGGTCGGTAATGTTAATGGTCAGGGAACATTTAACTTCTCCATCTGGAATCTTTATCCCAGGAGGGTCGCAGGCCCCACAGGTCTAATGATAAATTTGCTTTTAGTTGCAGGTGATGAGGTAGAAGTGCTGGGATTGTATTTCCGAACATCTCTTAACCAAACAGTCTCCTCAATACCTTATGGTTTCTCCTCTGTACAGATCACTGCACTTTCTGCAGACAATACATTACGCATTTCCTTTTGAGGTGCAAGGAGAATGTTCACTGGTTTATAAATGAAACTCCAGGACCATGAATTTCTCAAATGGATGGGTGTGGTATATTCACATACACTGCAGGTTCCATCTCATGGTTTGGCTTTAATTCTTACGTACATATACAATAGCTTGTACTGGAATTGGAAGCACCTTGGCAGTACCCGAGTAAACACCAAACATCTTTTATAAAAGCAACTAGGAATGATCTTTAAATTTGGCAGAATATGGCTGAAAAGGTTGAAAATCTCAGTCTTTGTTAAAACTACAGCTGCTACGAGGAAGCCACAGACCCACTGTTTGACTGCTGCTTCTTGTGAACTTTCCTAAACCCGGTCTATGGTTTAGACAATGGACCTCTTCCAACCACATTTCCTTGAACATTAATAAAATCAAATAACTAGCTATAGGCATTCCAACTGCCTGTGCAAAATGATTTCTATACCCCAGACAGGAGTTTTGTTCTCATGCAATCCCAAAATCAGCCCCACACAGTCTGGAGCTGTTTAAAGATTTGCCTTTGTTCATTGACCCAGCTCAATAAATAAATCAAATTCCTGCTGAAGAATCTGGCAGATATGTGTGTGTACAATGAGCTTCTCTGGGTTCTGACCCATAAGGGATATCAGCCCAGTCAGATTCAATTTCCCTGTCACACAATTCATCCATCTCCTGGTGATACTCAACAATGCTCTGCAAAATGCTGACACTTAGAGAGCCATCATCGGTTAGAAATGTCTATCTAAGTTAGGTTCTTATTTGGCCCCCTTTACCATAGTATCTGAGCATTGTCACAATCTTTAATGTATTTATCCTGATAACACTCCTGGGAGATGGAGATAATGACAATTCCCTATCTTACAGATGAGAAAGTGAGGCACAGAGAGGCTAAGTGATGTGCCCAGTGTCACACAGGAAGTCTGTGACAGAGCAGGGACTTGAACGCAGCTCTCCCAAGTCCTAGACTAGTGCCCAAACCACTGGACCATTCCCTCTCTCTTTTTCTCAAAAGCATTGCTTAAAAAGTAATATTTAATAATGTAAGCTTCGTAAGGGATGTCAGTCTCAGGCAGAAAAGGTCCAGAGGAGGTCAACAGAAATTATTGGTGATATGAGTGCAGTGAAGGGAAAATTTCTAAACAGTCAGCAATGAGAAGGTCAGAGGGGATATAGCGTGGGATTTTCAAAACCAAACAGCATTGGCCTAACTTTGCTCCTACTGAATTCAGTGGAAAAAATCCCAACAGATTCAATGAGAACAGAGTTATGCCAACAATCAGTGCTTTTGAAAATCCCACTCATAATCCTTATAGTATGATGCTAGTCAGGCCTTCCTATTTACCATTTCTTCTAATACAAGAAGTAGAGAGTAACTCAATTGTGTTAAAATATAGCAAGTCTAAAGTGGATAAAAGGAAATACACAATCAATAATCTGTGAAACTCACTGCTGCTGAATATTCTAGAGGCTAATCACTGAATAAAATTTGTTTTTAAAGGATTACATACTGGGATAGATCTTCATCTCCCTACCTCTTTGCTACACCTAGACATCTGGTGGATCTAGCTATTTGGAGATTCCCTGGTGTATGGGATCCCTAAGCGGGAAAGAGCTGGCATAGCCATTTCTATGCCATCTGGTCTCGCAGGCTCCTGTTTATGAGGTGTGACAAGGACATGAATGAGAGAAAGGAGCATGGCCAGAACATCCTTGAGGTCCAGCAATCCCTGACTACCACAGTAGCCCTTGGAAGGCCATACTTAGAGGATGCTCTAAGCTATGACAGGGCTGAACTCTCCTAGAAACTCCTAGAAATTAGAAACCAACATGCACACAACTTAACTCTGCCTCCGTACTGGTGGCATGAGAAGACAAAAGAAAATACAACCAAAATCTTTCAAGTACAAATTAATAACACAAAATACTACTTTAATATAGTTATATTCAGGTATTACTAAATATATAGTTCGTGCACGTATGTGTGTTGGAAAGACTCCACACATAAAACAGGTATCATATATACAACTCCCAAGCAGTACGAATACAGAATTTTGCAGTTCTAAAGTTTCTCCAGCCACCGTAGAATAGGAACTTCTTATAAGCTCTTAGAAATAAAATTGGATAATGTCCAGATCTGAGGCTAGAAGTGATATGGACACTATCAAGTTACACTGATTAGTCAGAAATTATGACGACAAACATCATCGTGGATCTCATTTGAGAAGTCGGTAAGGAAAAAAGGAACACCTCTCATCAGGTAGATACGTGATTATGGAGCCTTTTAATGGTGGGATTGAGAATGAAAGGGTGAAGATTCAGGGCCAGTGCAGCAGCACAAGACCCAGTAACAAGAGCAAATTCTGTATTAATTTGGAATGTAAAATTATCTGGAACCAGAAGTCAGTTTTAAATGCAAATGAGCTGTGACAAGTTTTCAGAGGCTCACTCTCTAAAACACTAAGGCTTGGGGGAGATGTGAATGATTACATAACAAACTGTTCTAGCAATTTAGTGGTCCCCCAAAAACGCTGTTTGCTGGGAAATTTGAAGACTCGCAATGGGATTCAGGCCCAAGGAATTTCATCCATATGATCCCACAGAGATGTGTGCTGCTATTCCTGTACATCTTGAAAGGAACCTGCTATCAGATCCTTTGCTATTTTCTCTCATGTGGCCCCCCTGATAGGCATGATATTTCAGTCTCCACTAACCCATGCACTCCAAATATTTAAAGACACTTGTGCATACATAGAATCACAATTTGCCTTATGTTTAGGAAGAGACAGTAGGAAGAGGCATTCCTCTCTCTACAGACATGCCTGGACAATGAATTCCCTTTCCCCCTGAGAAAGATAAACCACAGTGTCTCAGTTGGCCCAGATGGTTTATGGCAAAACAGAGTTTTGCACCAATCAATCACAAATCTTAACAATGAGGGTAAATCATACTTAGATTCTGTCTTATCTGTGGCAGTTGGTCACTGCTAACTCATCAGAAATTCATAGCTTCATACAGTTTCAGGCCAGATGGAACCATTAGATCCTCTAGTTCAGGGGTTCTCAAACTGTGGGTTGGGACCCCAAAGAGGCTCGCGACCCCATTTGAATGGGGTTGCCAGGGCTGGTGTTAGACTTGCTAGGGCCCAAGACCGAGGCTGAAGCCCTTGGGCTTCAGCTTTGGCCTCCAATCCAGACGGGGCTGTGGGCAGGTTCAGGCTCCAGTCCCCCATCCTGGGGTCGTGTAGTAATTTTTGTTGTCAGAAGGGGGTCACGGTGCAATGAAGTTTGAGACGCGCTGATCTAGTCTGACCCCCTGTATATCTGGCCCTTAAATATCACCCAGTTATCCCTGTATTGAGCCCAATTACTTGTGTATGACTAAAGCATATCTTCTAGAAAGACATCTAGAGATGGAGAATCCACCACTTCCCTTAGTAATTTGTTCCAATGATTAATCGTTGCCACTGTTAAAAAATTATTCTTTATTTTCAATTTGAATTTGTCTGGCTTCATCTTCCAACCACTGGTTCTTTTACGGCTTTTCTCTGCTAGATTAAAGAGCCCCTTAGTACTCAGTATTTTTGGTCAAAAGTGTTGGCTTTTAGGTTAGCTGTAGTCTAAGTGTTTCACCACATTTAGCTCCAAAGCTTGGTCATCATCTTCTGATCAGAAATGATGGCTTGATGAATTAAATTAGTTGTTTATGAAGGATCCCCATGGGGCTGACTTACCGCATGAAAATTTACTTGAAATAGTAGATAATTTATCACAAGTCATTCCATTTTGATGGGGATGCTCTTTCTCAAGGGTTTATCACTTATCCTCATTGTCACCATTGCACTAAAGAAAACTCACAACTATTCTATTTTAGGTGCCAGAATAACCACTGAGAACATAATGAGCATTAGATAATGAGCACTAGAACTGATTTAGTTTATTTAAACTAAGTTCAGTACCACCACATCTAACCAGATATACTTATCAGAAAGAGGAATCCTTAAAACTAACATGCTTCAATATTTCCCCAGGAGGCTCCCATTTATTGATTTGCTTTTCTTTTTGAAAGTTACAGGACATACTTTTCTGGCATCCACCCAAATTTTAGTTCTCACTTTTTCAGTGTCACCAGTATTTTGCCACTTGCTTCATTGTAGTAATCTCCCCTATATTTGAAAGAACCAGCTTCCCCGTATTAGTTCTCTGAGACTGAGAGTTATGCTTAGTGTCTGCACGAGATACATAATGGTGTTTCTTACTGTACATGCAGATATCATCAAAGGTGACTCTAGAAAACTGCACTGCAAAAAAAAATTGCTAATCTTACAATCCATTAATGCCAATTGAAGCTGTGAGTGCTCAGCAAAGCACCCAAAATTTCAGGCACCCAAAATTCAAGGCCACTTTGGAAACTCTGTTTTATCACGTTGCCAATGGAGACGGCACACCACGGTTACTTTGCTCTGTTTTCTTTTTGTACACCAGAAGCATTATTGATAAAGTCAGCAGTGTGGTGTTTAGTGATCACAGATTGCTTATGAGCTTGCAAGAGAACTTCTGCCCATGCATTCCACCTGGCTGTACATAGCAGCAGCAAGAGCTTCAGAGTGACCCACCCAGACTCTCTGTCTGGAAAGCTTCCCCCTAAAAGCACAGCTCCCAACGCCCCAGAACCTATTTGTGTCTGGGATTACATTTGCCAGCTAGCTGCTGCTGCTCCAGAGCCGGCAAGTGGTGCTCACGTTGTTTTCCTGTTTGCCCCTCAAAATAGTGGCTATTGGGTTTTATGTAATTTCTCAACAGCGGCATGTTGGTTTAAAAAAATGATATTTAGAAATCAGACTCTAACATTTTTAAAGTGAAATTTTAAAGGTGGTTTTAATACTTTTTAATATTTTATTTTTACTCATAGCCGTTTATGATCAGAATAAGGTATCTCGAATAAGGCGTTTGAAACTGATACTTGTTTCCTTACCAGAGCTGCCATTAGACTTGCTGGATCTCAAGGCAGAAATCCGAAGCCCGTGCCCTGCTGCCTGGGACTGAAGCTGAAGCCCAAGCCCTGCTGTCCAGGGCTGAAGCCCAAGCCCTGCCACATGGGGCTGAAGCTGAAGGCTAGGGAACTTAGCTTCGCAGGGCCCCCTGTGATGTGGGGCCACAGGCAATTGCCCTGCTTGCTACCCCCTAATGCCGACCCTGTTCCTTACTGCAATTTGTCTTTGCATTGCAAAAGTGTTCCTTGCATCATGATTGCAATTATTTTATTGTATCACTTATGAGTATTAAGCTGCTGGCACTGATTTTATATGGGAAAAAAGATCAGTTATTCTGAAAGGCAACACATAAAGATTCACAAGGATTTTGCAAACAGACGTTATAAAAAGGTAGATTAAATCAGCATAGTTCGACTGACTTCTGATGACAACCTGAGGAGCTGTCCCTCTGTCTCCATATGGAATTTTGCAGTTGAGTCTTCTCTCACTTACACTCTTGTAAATCTGGAGTAACTACAGACAAGTCAACCTAGTGTAAAACACCAGGGCTTGATTCAAAGCCTACTGAAATCAATGGAAAGACCATTGACTTTAACGAGCTTCTGATCAAGTCTCAAAATCGAGGTGAATCAGTCCCTTTTGTCTTTAAAATCAGTCATATCAGTGACCCCTACTGTTTTGTGGTGCCTTTTGAAATGAATGCTCACGTGGTACAGAAACAAGTGTTTGTTAAGGATGACTAATAGTTCAGTCAGGGAATCTTGCACTAGCCTCGCAATGCCAGAGTGACTGATTGTGAAAAATAGGAAGAAAGTCTTCAGGAGGTTCTTCAAGAGGACCAGAAATTCTTAGTGGCCAGCACCAGAATACCCCAAAAGATGCAGAATGATATACTGCAGTTGTCTAGCTGTGCTGCTAAAAAAACACCTTCACTCGTATGGCAGCTAGAAGACATGACAAGTTGGAAGAAGCCTCACAAATGGCTGGTGGTTTTTTTTGGAGAGAGAGCTGACTTTAATAAGACAGGTTAACCCCTGTGACAGGAAGATTTACATCAGACATTGCAAAAGCAATGACAGAGAGAGAAGCATGTTACAATAAGAGCTGTGTATAACATGAGCCCTATAAGCAGCAGCAGCTGTTGCCTCATCCATGTCACGCAGCTGTAGCTGGAATGGCTTCAGTGAAACTCCTAATGCAAAGAGCAAGAAACTTTCTTACAGGAAGGCTGTGCCTTCCCTCAGGTCCTTCCACTAAACTGTCACCAAACTGGAGACATGAAGTGACTCTAGACATGGAGAGGAGCTACAGATTAATAATTACACTAAGGCCAATCATTTTAGACTTCCATCATTGGAAGCATTCTCAATCAATGGAAACTAGAGCACAGAAAAGCTAGTGATCTGACATCACTCACTGACAGAGAGGTGTGAGAGAGCCTGAGTGAGAGGGAAAGGAAACAAAAAGGAGAAATAGGGACCGAGGTGGTATTTCACAGAAAACTCAAAAAAGATGTGACACCAGGATTTCCACTATCCAGGACACCCCAGCTCAGGGCATTTCCTGACAGTTGAGAATATCAGGAGGGGACAAAGTTCTCCTTTTCCTCCCCCTAAATTTAGTTTATTTAATTCTTTCCTTTCACTTTGATGTGAATTATTGTCAAAAATAAAACCAGCATAGGTTACAATATTCAAAATCTGTGTTTGTTTTATGGACTACCAGAGAGATGTACAATACAGAGATAGTAAGGAGAAGAAAAGGGAAAAGAGGAAGCGAGAAAAAGTCTGTCACCAGATTGTGTAGGAATAGAGTAGTTTCCTTTTAAATATATTTGAGCTCTCTAGTGGCCCTCACCATGTTCTGTGTTTCAGAGGCAGCCAGAAACCAGTCTGAGCAGCAGTATTTATGTAGCTAGGCCAGGCTTGTTCGTGTTTAATAAACATGTTTTTTTGGAACTCAGCTGTACCCCTGTGGTTCGTATTGTTATTGTTGTGGAAAGAGCAGATGACAGAAGAGTTACTTTATGGAGTGAAGGCTCAAATACTTCTGCTTTCCTCCAAAATCCTCAGGGCCTGATTCTCCATTCCCTGACACCTTGTGTGGTCATTTGCATCGGTGCAGGATGGGTGCAGAAGGTTGCCAAATAAGGGTACGTCTACACTACGGGACTATTCCGAATTTGCATAAACCGGTTTTGTAAAACAGATTGTATAAAATCAAGTGCGTGCGGCCACACTAAACACATTACATCGGTGGTGTGCATCCACGGTCCGAGGCTAGCGTTGACTTCTGGAGCGTTGCACTGTGGGTAGCTATTCCGTAGCTATCCCATAGTTCCCGCAGCCTCCCCCGCCCTTTGGAATTTCCTGGTTGAGATCCCAGTGCCTGATGGGGCAAAAATCATTGGGTAAATGTCGTCAGTCACTCCTTCCTCTGGGAAAGCAACGGCAGACAAGCATTTCGCGCCTTTTTTCCCTGATTGCCCTGGCAGATGCCATAGCATGGCAATCATGGAGCCTGTTTTGCCTTTTGTGACTGTCACCGTATGTGTACTAGATGCCGCTGACAGAGGCGATTCAGCAGCGCTACACAGCAGCATGCTTTTGCTTTTGCATGACAGCAGAGATGGTTACCCAGCCATTACTGTACCATCTACCAATCCATAAATTGGTAAAAAGATGATCATGGTTACCAGTCCTTTTGTACTGCACCATCTGTTGCTGTCATAAGTGCCCCTGGCTGCTCTTAGCCAGGGGCCGCCAAAAGCCAAAATTGGGAATGACTCCCTGAGTCAATCCCTCCTTTTTGGTATCTAAAAATAGAATCAGTCCTGTCTAGAATTTGGGCAAGTGTACTAGAGAACCACTGTATCATAGAACCAGAGAGCACAGCTGCTCTTGTGTCAGATCCAGCAGAAAATTATGAGCTGTATGCTATTCACAGGGGGTGCTCCTGCAACAACCCCACCTGTTGATTCCGTTCTTCCCCCAACCATCCTGGGCTACCATAGCAATTGTCCCCCCACTTGTGTGATGAAGTAATAAAGAATGCAGGAATAAGACACAGTGACTTGTTAGTGAGAAATGAGTGGAAGGCAGCCTCCAGCTGCGATGATAGTCCAGACAGGACATTAAGAAGTCTGGAGGAGAGGAGCCCAGCATCGCGCTGCTAGTCCCAGGGGCAATTGAATCTTTTCTTTACACATGAAGGGTTGGGGCTGATGGAGCTCAGCCCCCTGTTGCTATGATGAGGACGGTTATCAGCCATACTGTACCATCTACCAGGAAAAAATTAGGGCCAGGGGCGCCCTTGATAGACCTAACGGATGCTAGTCGGCATGGTTACCAGTCCTTTTGCACTGCCCCATGTGCCAATAGCTGATGATGACGATGGGTATCAGTCTTACTGCACCATCAGCCACCCATGGCGGGGGGGGGGGGAGCAAGGATGTTGGTGTTGAGTGCTGCAGCAATCGCGTCTATCTGCAGCATTCAGTAAAGATAGGGTGACATGTAAAAGAGTCAAGAGAGGATTGTTTTCCCTTTCACTTCTGGGGGGGAGGGGGTGCGTAAATTGCCGAGCTATGCCCTGACCCAACCGCGGACACTGTTTTTGACCCCTAGAAGCATTTGGAGCTCAGCCAAGAATGCAAATGCTTTTTTCGGATACTGCAGGAACTGTGGGATAGCTTGAGAGTCCTCCAGTCCATGAGCATCCATTTGATTCTTTGGCTTTCCGTATTACGCTTGTCATGCAGCAGTGCGCTGAGTCCCTGTCTGGAAGTTTTTTAACAATGATTTTTAATTTCGTCATCTGTAACGGGGCGCTGATAAGAACAGATTTATGCCTGCCCTAACTGCGATCACATCCGCATGGTCCATGCTGGAGCTCTTTTTTTATTTTGATTTCGGACTGCAATCGCCACCCGTGCTGATCGGAGCTCCACGCTGGGCAAACAGGAAATATTCAAAAGTTCGCGGAGCTTTTCCTGTCTACCTGGCCACTGCATCCGAGTTCAGATTGCTGTCCAGAGCGGTCAGTGGTGCACTGTGGGATACCGCCCGGAGGCCAATACTCAGTCGAGTTGTTGTTTGCGGCCACACTAAACCTACATCCGATATGGTAATAAAACCGAGGGGGGGTTACCCCGCCTCCCTCCCTGGCGGTGGTTAACTAGCGCTAAGAAACGTCATCAACACTATTCCTCTCGTTAGGGTAGGAGGTTACAGAAAACCGCGTTTAAAAAAAAGAGCCCTTTAATATTCGATATAAAGGGCCTCTCTCAGTGTGGACTGTGGGTGTGGCGTTAACAATTTCGTGTTTTATAATACGCTCCTAAAAAACTAACAAAAAAAAACAACCGGTTTAAAAAAAAAATAAAAACCCCCAAAAACCCAAAAAACGCCTTTTGTGCTAGATCCAGGCTTAAGAGTGGTAATAGTTTTAAAACCTCTATAATAAAATCACATCACTGTACAATAACCACATGATGGTGGAGAATCTTATGCCTGTCCAAAGAAGCTCTAGTATCGTGGCATTCCTTTGGTGCAGTGTATCACCCCACTCCAAACCGGGTTACTGATAATCAAAACAAATAAAATCCTATCTTTTGAGGAAGCTCTTCAGATCAGTGTGTAATCTCTAGCCAAAAACATCATCTTGTTTCAGATAGATTCAGCTCATTATCAGATCATGAACAAACACAACACAACCACTCTCTGGCCCCAAAAGAACACCACAGAAATGATACAATTTTTCCCTCTAACTGAGCCCTAGTGCAGGATACACTTTTTGCCACTCATTTTCCTGCTCAGAAGAGTCTTGGGTCTTTGCACACTTTCTGATTCTGTGATTTTAAACTTCATGTCGAAATAACAGAGGAGCCTTCAGACCCTTGACCCTCCCCACCCTGGGAAAACCAGAAACTGCCCTGACAATGATCCCTTTCCCACCCCTCTCCCACTCTGCAGCAGTTTAACCTGCCCCTCTAAAAGAGGCCAATTTAAGGCAATGGGCCACCCCCAGTGTAAATTCTTTGCCTTCAACTGAATTACACCAGAGATGAATTTGTCCCCATTATTAGCGATTGCTGTGAGACCTGAATCATTCAGCCTTTGCAAAGCTTGTCCCGGAATGTGGGTAAATCATCTACCATATTTGCAGAAGCAGGCACATCAATCGGGGAATTAGACCACCCAACAAAATAAAGCATCAACCTACAGAAGACAGTACTTGTTTTCTGTGTTGCTTTGTAGTTCTTTGAAGTGTTTAGGTAAACAAATGTTTGGGGTTTCTGGACACACTTTGGGTCAAGGATACATAAGACTAATTAGTCTATGTATCTGGTTGGGGTAACAAATTCTACATGCATTCGGTCTGAATCCCAACCCCCGGGTCTAACTCTTTGACAATACGTGCCACACTTGGGGCTTACTCAGGGTTTGGAACGCAGGCAGCATCCTAGTAATTATAGACATTAAGAATGAACGGACGGGTGAAATCTATATTTACTTTAATGTGGTTAGCATGCAAATGTGGTACATGCAGTGGCTGATCTGTTGCTCACTACCTCCTCTTCCTGTTGTATGCCCCTAAACTATTGGCAGACACCAGGGATCTGCTCCTGCTCCCGTTAAAATCAATGGCAAAACTCCCACTGCTTTCTGTGGAATCAAGATTGGGTTGGTCACATCACTGATAGGATAGCAATAATCCTGCCAAGTGCTGTCTGCAAGTAACCAAAAATTGCACACCATAATATGTGACACTCAATCTCTAAGGGGAAACCCTTGCCACCCATTCCTTCAGAAAACTCTACATTTCATAGCTCCTCAACATGAAGAATACATTGTGTCCTTATTAAAGAAACCAGGTGTAATGACCAAAATGACTTTAAAGATGGCAATC